>NW_024425563.1:56743915-56756232 GCF_017311325.1 Ursus maritimus | reverse complement strand
CCCACCCCCACCCCCACCCCCACCCCCACCCCCACCCCCTTCTGCTCTTCCTTAGCCACTGACGATTACCATTCTCCTCTGTGTGTCAGGGAATCTGACTCTTCTAGATCCCTCATGTAAGTGGAAACAAAGTGTTCGTCCTTATGTGACTGGTTACTTTACTCACTTAGCACCATGTTTTCGAGGTTCATCCATGTTGTAGCAGGTGGCAGACTCTCCTTCCTTCCAAGGGCTGAAAAGTGCTCCGTTGTAGGCATGCGCCATATTTTGTCGGTCCGTTCAGCCGCCCATGGACGTTTGGGTTGCCTCCACCTCCCGGCTGCCGCGAATCATGCTGCTAAGAACATGAATGCACAGAGAGATTTTTCCTGCTTTCGCGTGTTTGGGGTACATACTCGGAAGTGGGATTACTGGATCCTGTGGTAATTCTATGCTTCAGTTTCTGAGGACAAGTCGTACAGTTTTTCACAGGGCTGCACCATTTTGTACTCCTCCTGTGTTACCGACATTTTTCTTCAGTTTGAAATAATGCTCTCTAGACTTACGGCTTTCTTCCTGTTCTCTGTAGTCAAATAGTCAAGATATGCTTTCATCTCAGTTTATTTGAACACAAAGGAAAAATTGTGAGATGACAAGAAAGAACAGGGTTTGCTAGTAATTCCATAAGCTTCATGTAGAAGTTCTTCCCTTTGCATCTTTATTTCTCATTCTAACTGGTGTGTGCACACACTTCCTAGAGTAACAGTTATCTGGAGATACCTAAATTCTTCTTCACTGATTCTTTATGTCTCTTCACAGTGTTTATGTTTATAGATGACACCATGGTGCACCTTGTTTAATACACTATGTAACCACTAGATTTGGTGGTTGCCATTTTTTTTAAAGTCTGTTTAAATTAAATTTAAATTATTTAATTAAATAATGTTGCCACTGGCTTCTACACAGAACTCTTGTTTCTCTTGAATGATTTCCTGATTTGCATTAGGACAAATTCTCAGAAGGAGAGGATACCATGGCTTTGTGTAACACTTTTCTAGGGGAGAGTCATCGTCTTTGCAATCTTGACATTTGACTTCCCAGAGATTTATTACATCTTAAAAATTATATGTGTTGTTAAAGAAATGTTTTGTCATTCAATAAATTTTAAGGACTTAGTCTTATATCAGCCCAATAAAAAACCCAATTTTTTTAATTTTTATTTTGCTATACTATAGAGGAAACTTGAATGTCTTAGAGGTTGTCATTCAAAATATTTGTTTATATAAGTGAAAACTCTTTTTTTTCCCCTTCCTTGACTCTCAGAGAACTTTCTAAATATAATATTTAACCTTTTTAAACATATGTATCTACTTGTAAGAAGAAAGTCCAATCCCTCTGTCAATATTTTTACTGAAGATTTGTATGTCATTAAATTAATCTTATGTACACAGAACCTATTAGTTAGTATATAGCTCTTTGGTAGTACTGTGAAAGAAAAAAAATTTAAGATGTATATTCTGCCCTGGAAAAGATAATAATGCCAAAGAAAATTTGTCAAGACAAGCAATAGATAATCAATATATCAATATTCAAAGCATTGTACAGACTACCACAGCCATTGATGAGCCAAAGAAGTCAGTGGGGGCTGGGTGATAAAGAAATTCCATGTGACAATGAATGTGAGATTAAACATGTAATGAAGAAATTAATACACAGTTCTAAATTTTGTCATTCAGAATCAAGAGTTGAAAGTAGCAAAAGCTGCTCCCCTATTTGATGCCACTACCTCTCTCAACTTCTCCAAAGGTGAGTAGTGACCTCTGATCTCTGCTCCATAGACATGATGTCATTGCCCTTTGCTCTTCTTCCAGCTTGTCACGTTTTGGTGAAGATGGGAACCACTCAACTAAATTTATTCCAGGGTAGTTGCTCTAAAATCTTGAGAGACCAAATGTATTATAAGGCGAATTCTTAGGATTTCTTTAGGGTATGTTCATGGCTACAGATGTTCTTCAAATGACCTTTTCACAAAATTAGGGCTCTGATGGAGAAAGCTACCTGTCAGAGAATTTTTCTGAGAGGGTTCAATTGCGCAAAATCTAACTAAAGTTGAATTCTTGAAGTAAAGTGTGTACATAGGAATTTCCAGCCAGGGTGGGGAGGGGTTGTCTTCAAAAAAGCACCTGATCTTGGGATGGCTTTCTACATATTCTTTTATGCTAACACACATTCTGTTTTGATACTTTTGTTGACTAAGCTCATGTCTACTTCTTGTCACCCAGTGAGAAACTATCTAGTGAAGTGATAACTCTGTCTTTGGCTTTCATTTCTCCAGTTAAGTCTGTTTTGTCTCCTCTTTGAACATTTAGTGTGTCCAGAAATTCTATGGGGTGAATGAACTAAATAGCTTTTCTCTGAAGGACTAAGTTGAAGGAAAAATAACAGTCTGAACACCCCCAAAAGGATTTATTTATTTTTTTAAAAAAAGCATGGCTTACTATGGTATGCAATATTGTTCTCATACATGTATACTTAAAACCAGATTTTTTAAAAATAGCTGTTGTACTAACAATAACCATAATCTAATCAGCATGTCCATCAGTGTGCTGGTGTTCTCCAAAGTCTTCTAGGATCTTCTCTGGTTCCAAGTCTCAGGGCTGGGCACAGAGGGAAAAGCTTGCAGATGTTTTTTCTCTACAATTCAGTCTTCAGCAACTTGAGAGCTTTCTTCATGTTGTCGAGCACTAATGGGGAAAAAGTTGCCACAGTTAAGATGTCACCAGAAATTATAAAAAATTATAAAAATATAAAAATTATAAAACCCCCTAAACTTGGGTACTTTATCATTGTTGAATGGGGTGCTATTTCATGATAGAGTGAATGGTTGGTAATTTTGTTATACATTTTTTTCCGGAAGTATGTGACATGGCTTTTCCTACAATCCAGTTCTCTTCCAATATTGATCACATGCCTGTTCTACAAAGCACTGTGATATAACCTGTGCAGGATACATGCCATTAAGGAGTCCAAAGTCTTATTAAGAAATATGCCATTATCTTGAGAATGGCCAGGACGTGGAATGGGCTTCTCCGGTCCTCCCCACCCCCACTGGAGGCATCACTCGCTAGTGGACCACGATAATCCTTGCTGTTGCCCAGATGCAGCCTCAGGCCTTCCCCCGCATAATGTTCTAGGTCAGCGCCTAGAATAGTATTTCTGTGATGATGAAAAATATTCAGTGTCAGTGCATTGAGTACTTAAACTGTGGTTAGTGTGCCTGAGGAATTGAATTTTAAATTTTAATTAATGTAACGTTACAGAGCTACATGGAGCTCACGGCTCTCATACTGAGCAGAACTGGTTCTTAGCACGAAACCCAATTGTCTTCCCAGAAGGACTAATTAGATGTCACAACTAGGTACAGTCTCCTGTTGAGGTGCTTTGTCTGCCCTGAGTTTCTTAACTTTTTTTTTTTTCTTTCCATTTCATGGCAACTCCAGGGAAAATGAGTAGCTTGCCAACTCCTGGGAAACATCCTTCCCTACTGATCTTTAAAATTGAGCTTAAACTCAACATCAACAAACTGGACTACATTATTTCACTTTCATTATTTGGAAAAAGTATTTAAGGCACGCAGGTTCCTATTACTGTTGTAATAGTACAGTTACCAGTGCACTTGATTCTGTGGTAGGACTTTGTACGATAGGGTGCCTAAGGAAACACTGGAAAGCAGGTAATATGGTCATAGAATCCTCCTAGAGAAAAAGATAGCCAACCTAAAGAATCTTTCATTGAGATTTAAATAAATGAGACCCACGTGACTATGCTTTGCCTGAGGGCACAAGGCTAGTTAGGGTCAAACTGACTCTCTGTGTGTCTGAGCCCAGCTTTCTCCCTCCTCATCGTGGACGCTACTCTTAGTGCAACAGCAATAGACATGTTCACAGGGTGACACTTACGTAGAGGTGCATCTGAAGGTTCATAAGCGTAGAGACGATTCGAGTATCTTCCAGTGATGTCAGCTCTAACTGTCAGGGATGGGTCTACAAAGAAAAACAAATGGGAATGGAGTCGATGTTTCCAAGTAAGCTCTGTTGCATGAGGAAGCCCACGCCCTTGTCCACGGCCAAGGAAGGGAACACAGCGTGTGATCTGCCTCTTGGAGTTCTAGTCCATCTACTCTGCAACCTGGCCTGTCCTGTGGCTGTCAGTCCCCAAAGCAGGGCCTGGAGCCCTCGACAGCTGCGCAGTGCTATTTGTGGGAAGGGTTATGAACCCTGCTGTCCTATCTATAGCAACCTGAAAATAGAAGAAGACATACTGTCAGGGAGGGTGTTGGGTGCTTTGGTGAAAACACGGGCATTCTCCACTAAAGAATTATTTTAAACTTTTGAAATGTTCATGCTGTAACCGCAATGTGTTACCAACAGCAACTTAGATAATTAGAAACCCACATCCAATACTAGTTTTCAAAACCAAAGGTTGTTTTTAATGAGTAAAAGAATGCAAACCCTTAAGAGCAGCAGAGGTCAAATAAGCATGCAGGGCCCCTATTTTTCACTTCATTGTTATCTAGCTGCATTAAAAAATGGAGATTTAGGAGTCTTCCCTTATGCTTACCTATGTCCCTAGAGGTTTAAATCCATTTTTCCATGTTTCATATTGAATTTGAAGCTATACACTAATGAGAAAAGAAGGGATTTTAAAAATAAGATGTATTGACAAAGGAGGTACGAGGATCTGCACAGGCCTAGAAACCTTTCCTTGTCAGGGAGGATTGAAGGGGCGTAAGTTACTTGTCCTGAAAATCGAATGAAGGAGGCACGTGAGAACCAGTGGCTTGTATGCAGTCTGCCCCTGGTACTTAAGTGGACAATCTGTCATTTCAGAATGTTGGAATGGGCCCCACCGATGTTAATTACAAAAAGCAGACATTTATTTGTTCAACAAAGACTTAAAACCTATTGTGCTTCTGCTACGTGCAGAGGATACAAACACAGGGTTAACTCTTTGTAATAAATTAACATAAGAAAAGCTTTTGAAACACCCAACCGTGGGCTCACAGGGCACCGGCAGGCCGCCACCTCCAGAGCTTCAGGAAATACCTCCTGCCTCCCATCCCTGCAAGATTCTGATTTAATTGGTTAGAGGTGTGGCCGGAGCAGCTTGGTTTTTTTAAATCTTCTAGGTGATTCTAATATGTAGCCAGTGTCTACACTCCTGAGCTGAGTTGGGTTTTTTTTGGAAGGAAGTGAATGTGGGTTAAAATGCCCTTAGACAGAAATAAATTCTATGAAAAGAACTCCTGCACAGAGTGTCACCAGATGACCTATAAAGTCCCTATATAAACGCTCTAGATTTTCTAAATCCTAGCATAACTGAATTTATAAAATTAGCTCGAGTTCAGCCTTCCTCCTTTTATCCGTCATGCGTTCCTCTCCCCTGTTCTGTGTGTTTAGTGTGAACTTGGGAGGGGCGCAGAAGAGCACGGCTTGATTAGTGTGAGCTCTGCCTAGTGATGGGTTTATTTATGAATTGTTCTTAAATCAGTATGACTTGGCTCAAAGCCAATCTCAATTCATGTGTCCAATCATTTAACAGATATTTATGCCAGCCTACCACAGGCGCTGAAAGTATGATGGTCAGAAGAAACAGACACTGTCCAGGCCACAAGGAGCTGTAGTCGTACGGGGGAAAATAGATACTGAACAATCACCCAGTAAGGACAAAATTATAACTGAGGGAAGAGTGACTACTGAGAAGAGCATGGTGCCACAAGAGCACATAGTGGCGATTGTGCCAAGTCAGTGAATGACAGTGGTGACTAGGTGACGGGGAGGCACGTGGGGGAAGCAGAAAAAGCTTTCCAGCAGAGGGAACAGCCTATGAAAAGTACCAGTGGCTGAAAGGAGCATGGCTCCTCTGATTTCTTTTCTGCCAGGCCATATTCCTAACTTGCTCACAAGTAATTACCAAAAAATGTCAGAAAGAAAAATCCAACATACAGATTGGAAGGTTGCCTGATGAAAAATAAGAATTTACCTGCCTGATGTATTCAGGAAAATGGGCACTACATTTAAACAGCTAACAAGGTGCTTCCTTCTCCGACGTATTTGTGACAGGACATGAGTTCATGTTAGCAGATGAGAAACAAATGTGGAAATAGATCGAAGCTTGAGTTTTCTAATGAAGAAATGTGGAGAAATGTAAAGGAATGTTACAGCCCTTACTAGGGCGCGGCAGTGGCCTCGGCCATGATGGAGTGGCAGATGAGGGAGGGGGCGTCAGAGGAAGAGGTACGGCAGCCCTTGGGCAATTATCGGTTTGCTTAATCCCGTTGTCATTTTCACTCACCAACAAACATGATCCTGGGGACATATTGGCCATCAGGAGAAAGGTGTTTGTCAGTTGTTTCATACTAAGATTAAAAGAAAAGACAGCTATTAGTTTGTCTTCTCCAGGTATTATCAAACTCGTTAATACAGAAATGGGTCTGTTCCTGGGCTAGGTGTCTTGAGATGCCATAAGGCACATCTCTTCCACAGAAAGCTTATAATACAGAGTTACACACCTGAAATAATAAACAAGAGTCAACCGTAATGCAGAACCTGAGATAGCTGAATGAGTATGATAAAGAGCAAAAAAGTTCAAGAAGGGAGAATATGGAAGGAGTTGTTTGGGGAAGACATCTTGGATGAGATAGGAGGAAATAGTGAAAAGAGTCATTTTTGGAGAAATTGCAGAAAAAAACAGGCTTATCTTACGACACTCATCTTTAAGGAATGCACGTCAGTTGAGAGACACAGGAAGGAAATTGAGTATTGAGGATCCCGTTGGTGCGGTGTTAGGAAGGATGACGCGCAGGTGCGGTGGGTGACCAGAGCAGGGCGTTTAACCCTGTGTGCAAGTTCGACTAAAGCTCTCTGAAGTGGGTAGGGAGGAGTCCTCAAAAAATGAAGAGGAGTCAGGTACGTGGAAAACAAGTTTACTCCGGGCAGCAGGTAGAGATTGCCCAAAGGTAGAGGAAATGCACAGCACTTTCTGGTAGAACCATGGTTTTGGGAGGACTGAAGTACAGAGGACGCATGGGGCAGTGGCGAGAGAAGATGCTACAGAACTGCTTCTGGGGCCGGCTCTTGAGAGGTCTTGCACCCTGTGCCAGTGATTTGCATGCGTTCATAAATAAATCAGAACCCCTGGAGGGATTTAGAAGTACCGTAATCCCAGTTTGGGTTGTAGAGTCATTACCCTGATGGCCATGTGGGGTTAGCTGGGACTTATTTTGTAGGCAGGGAGCCACTTAGTAATACAGTAGTAAACTAGGCAAAGAGAGAAATTCTTACACTAAACAATGGTCCTCACTTTATAGGGAAGTAACTGATAGCAAGAGTATTTAGAAGTTAGAAGCACAAAGTTTCTTCACTGCTGGAGGTGAGTAGGAGAACACAATCTTGAATGCAACTTTTAGTAAAACACGGAATAGGGAAAGAAGAGCTGTCAGAAAATCCTGCACCTAGCTGGTAAATTCCGTGTTGAACATGTTGAGTTTCAGCTAATAATGCGGAAGCTGGACCACGGTTGCACACAGAGTTGGAAATTGTTGCGTGTTTGGGTAAGATTTGGGAATTACCAGGGTGTGGGCATTGATTCAAGGCAGATGTGGATAAAGTTGTCCACAGAGAATATAAAATATTAAAAAGAGAATATAAAATAGTAAGAAGAGAAGTAAGTCGAGCAGAGATTCACCAAGTCACTAATAATAAAAGGTAGAAAGAGGAAGAGGAGCCTGTGGAAGGGAGGCGAGGACGAAGTACTGATATGAATGCTCTTTGAAGAACCAACCTTTGTCAGCTTGTGAAGGGGGGGAAAAGGAGAGAAGGAGGAGGGAGGTGGGGGAGGAGCGAGGGAGAGGACGTAGGGTTTGGTGGAGTAGTTTTGTGAGTTGTTGATTGTGTGCTTGTTTCCTTTTGGAAGGAAAGTGGAACCTGTTTGTATCTGAGTAGAAAGAACTTGGGAGACAGAAAGCTTGACCTCAGGAAGGGTGTTGATGGTGAAGTAAGGTGGGGCTGCGTGAGGCTAAAGCTTGTGCGCCGACTCGCTTTACACAGCCGGTAAACTGCCACTCCCGGGAGAGAGGAGCTGAGGACTACGGAGGGGTGAAGAGAGGCAGGACTGAAGGGAAAGGGGCACAGGAAGAGATCTGCAAAGACAAAAGCCTTCTAATTTTTACAGCAATAGAGAAAATCCTGACCACAAGAGCCTATTTTTCAGACATCCTAAAATTGCTAATTACTAAATAAAAGTACAGCCATGCCAGATAGATTATTAGTAAAATATCTTTTTTTCTCTGTAATCTGTGAGATGAGATCTCTGGAACAGACCCCAGTCAGTGGCAGTGTGACTAACATACATAAGAGAAATGAATCATCCGTTTCGAGTAATGAGCCACGGAGAATGTCAGGGATGATGACAAGTGAACTTACAACCAGATTGAGGAGGACAAACTGCTCTGCCAATTTCTGGATTTCTTTATTTTCAGCAAACACTTTCTTTAAAGCTAGAATAGACAAAAGAGTCATTAAGTATCCATCTCATTGCTGGCCGAAACCATTGCTCTCTAGTATATTTTAAGCTGAGCTGTATTTTTAAT
This sequence comes from Ursus maritimus, assembly GCF_017311325.1. NCBI lineage: Eukaryota > Metazoa > Chordata > Mammalia > Carnivora > Ursidae > Ursus > Ursus maritimus. The sequence goes on along the minus strand of NW_024425563.1, from coordinate 56,747,603 downwards.
ATAAGATCCAACTTTGCCTTTTTAGCAAATGATTAGGGAAGTACTGTCTAGGCCATTGACTACCTTTGCTGCTTGCCATTCCCTCATTCATTCATCCGTTTTTTTAACCCATATTTATTGAGTGATTATCATGTGGTACAACCTGTTTTATGAAAAAAAAGAAGAAGAAGAAAGAAAGTAATGCGCTGTCTTCCTACAGCTCAAATGCTTATGTGGGGAACAGACCATAAACAAGCAAACAAATACATTATCTAATAACTTCAGGTGGAGATATGTACTTTGAAGAAAAACAAAGCAGGGCAAGAGATTTAAGAGCTATAGAATGTTCAAGGTAGAGCTCTCAGAGGAGGGACGTTAAAAGAGAGAAAGATCCATTCGAAGAATTTGGGGGTCTGTCATGCTAGGCAGAGGCTGCAAGAGCAAAAAAGCCCTAAGGCAGGAATGAGCTTAGGTCTCGGAGGAAAAGCATGAAGGCCAGGCTAGATGGTGGAAAGAAAAAACAATGGCACACGGGAAGAAAGCAGAGATAGCCAGGGGACAGGGTATGTCCAGCCTTGTAGGCCATGATCAGGAATTTAGATTTTATTTACTTGCGATACGAAGCCACGAGCCCGTGAGTGAAAGGGTCTGATTTCTGTTTAACAGCCTCGCTCTGGAGTCGGTATGGAGAGCTAAGTGTGGGGTGATCAGTTAGGTGGCTGTAAACAGTTTACTAGACAAGATGTGATCTTGGCTTGGATCGGGGCCGTAGAAATGAGTCAATAAGAAGTGTTGGCTTCGGGCAGGACCTACAGGATATACGGAGCCCAGGACAAAACAATATTATGGAGCCCCTTATTCAAAAATTACTACGAATTTTAAGGCAGCAACAACCAGAGTTTTAAATCCAGCAGAAGACACTTCCAGGCACCGGGCCTTGTGTGACCACACCACTTGCACACCCATCAAGCTGGGGCTGGCTTCTGGATCTATTTGGAAAGTAAAGCAGTGGTATTTGCGGAGGTAGTAGATATGAGATATAAGAGAAAGCAAGAAGCCAGGGATGAAGCGTAGAGTTTGATTTTTTCAAAATGCACATCACTGGTGAACACAAAGTACGGAAATATTTCAAGTTACTTTGTAATAGGGTTTTATTACATAAGGTGTTCTGTTTTACTTAACTGTACTAGGTGCTAAGGATGAAAAGATGAGCGACCTGAACCTTGTCCCTAAAGCTAAAAGCCAATAAAGGAAACGATAGAAGAATAAATTACCTTGACTGTGCGGGCATTCATCCAAGTGATGAATAATCATTAAGGGTTTGTTGCTGCCGGAGACAAGGAGAGATTGGGTAATTCTTAATGAGTAAGACTTCACGTATAGCTGCCTACCACTAGATGGTGCTCTTGTGAGCTTTGAGGGAGCGCTACCCCTCGTCTTTACCTTGTCTTGGATTTGTACAAAGCTTCTTCGTAGGTCTGAGTCCAGACGAGTTGATCACCCCAGCCTAGAAGAAAAGGAACCGGGATAGTTAAAGCTATTACAATTTCCGACTAAAGCTGTTGAAAAGCAATGGTAAAGACTGGCATAAATATAGACTAGATACTAATCGAATGCAAAACCCTCTACGGAAAGTAGAAACAATGATAAGCTTCAATAAATTTAGAAGAAACACGTTCAAAAATATTTTTGGCACACAAGCCTCGGTTGCTCAATGAGGTGGCACCGAAAGCCCACCGGAAGCTGACTCCTACCTCTGGAGAGGGTCTGGGGCAGTTTGGGTCCAGAGTCCTTGGTGTCTTTCTTAGCTCCTGATTTTGCTGTGATATCTTTGGCTAGAGTGTAAGAGAGGGCGACAAGGAGCAAGAATGCTGACACCGAGATCTTCTCCATGGCAAATCTGATGGGGAAAACAAACAAGGAAAATGTCAGTAAAACAAAAGGGAATTAGCAGCCTTCTCGGCCTTCAGTCTGCATCAGGGCCCTGGGATACGAAGGAATTGACGATTAGCTGAGACTGAACACCCTCAGCCGGTAGGAAAAATCTCCCTTCCGCAGTTTCCCCGAAGGATGCTAGTGCGACTCTCTATCGACTTTCCTATCTATCAACAGATACAGACCCATGCAGATATAAATGTACTGACCGACTTCTTCACAGACACCTACAGTATACAAATAGGTATACAGATGTATTTTAAGAAAATAGATGTATATACTCTTACTGCTAAGCTGTATATACTCTTAATTTACATTCAAATTTTGTATTTCAAAAATTTTACTCTTGGAAGCCACCTTAGGGGTTACCCCCTCCATTTGCACTCCCCATGGCTCATTTCATAGATGAAGAATCCGCAATTCAGGGAGATGAAGGCTCAGGAGAAGGGTACAGAGCCAAGTACTCTGGATCTTGCCATTTTTTCGTGCTGGCTCCCATCCTCGCATCCTGAAACAGTTACACTAAACACACACACTTCTTTAGCCTTCTGTTGAAATGGGGACGTGGACATTAAATAGTAAGATCTAAGCGAAACGAATCTTATTTAAATTCAAACCTGCCAACTTCGTCACTTAACTGAAAGCTTAAGCCCAGATAACTCTCCCCAGTGTAACATAGACTCAAATTCCATTTACTAGTTCTGAGTTGACTGAAATATGTCCACGCAAGTTTGTTCTACTGAAACAATTCTTGGACCTTCTCTATGGGCCTGTATCAGTAGGTGACTGTGGGCATGTCTTTTCATGCCCAAAAATATTCTATGGGTCTTGTAACACAGAGAAACCAACCCCGCATGTGTCTGTTTGTCAATTTTTTTTCCCTTCTAGTATTTCAGTTATTTCTTCAGGAAACTTATGCAACTACAAAGCAGATGCCTATAGACAGGAAAGTGAACGGTGAGGTAAGCTCGATGAGTAAGTGAGAGAGTGCGCTGACTAGTAAAGAGAGTTGAACCAGCAAATCACTGTGATTATCTGTCACGTGCAGAATTGGAGCTGGGATTCCAGGAAAGACAAAGACTGGAATCGCTTGACAAAGAATGAAATCGCTTCACAAAGGCTCACTAATATCGGAGTAGGTCTCAGTAAACTCTGCAGAGGAAGCTGGATGGCCTTTCAATGCTCAGTATTTTTAAGGGGGGGAAGTTTCTCAGGTTCTGATACCTTGAGTGGGAATCTTTGCTAGGCGTTAGCTGTTTTTTAAAAAAGCATATGAAGTTACCAAATTCGGATGATGCATTGGTTCCAACTGACCAGTTATCATCTATCCAAATCATAGTACGTGGCCACAAAATGTCTTACTCAAAAAGACAAAGAAAAAGCAAGGATACACTTTCTTCATTTTCTACTCGGATAAAAATGTGTACTATAGGTCAACAATTCCCAGCCTTCTTAGTACAAAGACTTCTTTTTAACATAGAAGAGGAAAAAACAACAACAGAACTTTGATGTGAGAATAATTGTACCTTTAAAATATGAAAGTTGATTCAGAAACATATGACAACTGCTTGGAATTTATCAACAAACATTTGGTTTTTGTATTTTATTTAGAGCAACAACATCTCTTTATATCAGAAATAATCGTGACTCAGGCGGTGAAGCATTTTATCTACGTGGCTCATCAAGGGTTCTTGCTGCATGCTGCCCTTGTCATGCTCCCCTCGTCATAGCTCCCTCGTCATAGCCCCCACTCGTCATACCCCCCTCTTCTTAC
>NW_024425563.1:56711806-56743905 GCF_017311325.1 Ursus maritimus | reverse complement strand
CCCCCCCCCGTCATACCCCCCCTCCCCCCGTCATACCCCCCTCGTCATAGCTCCGCAGCTCACCGGTTGGAACTATTGACATAATGCATGGGTTTTATGGCAGGATGACTCACTGAAACCTAATTGTCACTCCCGCTGTATAAATACACTGCTGCAGGTTCACTTTCTGGGATTCATTCTATCGAGTTTTCAGAAGTAGACTCTGCTCTGCAAGGGTCCTGCATAAACCGCCTCAAACTAAGCATGGGAGACAGAATTTGGATGCGTGCACACACGCACTCTAAGGAACCCGCCCTTTTTACGGGTCACTGTATGTCTGTCTTCTTATCCTTAGCAGGGAATGGACTTGCAGGAGGTGTCAGTATCCCTGCTCATAAATGCTTCAGGAATGGTCAGATCCCTCCACTTAGAGCCCCTCCCATGAATTTCAAGGCTGAAGATGCAATAAGAACCTCTTTACAGCAGACGGAGAAAGAGAACTGTTTTTTTCTGATGTGCAGTAATATTGTGAATTGCAGTTCCTAGCGGGCAGTCCGAGCTGAGATTTGCCAGGCCTGGGGCCTGTGAGAAGCAGAGCATTAGATGGTGAGCAGTGCACGATGACAGAAGACGTTAGGCCCTATCCTAGGCCTGAACCCGGTTAGAGCTCACCCACTCTTACACCTCTTGTTTCTAGAGGGAGAAAGCATTACCTTGAAACAGCTCAGGAATGCAGCCCTCTACCAGCTCTGGCCACAGAAAGGCCCCAGTAAGCTTTTGATGGAAATTCCATTATTCCCCCTCCAGATCCCTGGGAGATACCTTGCACTTGTCTCTCTGTTGATTCCTACAACTTTACAAAGTAATCAGAGCGAGTGCCCTGCGGAACAGCCTGGTCAGGAGCCTTACCTGATTTCCCCACCCACCTGTCCGTGTGCGCCAGCCGGCCTCAGTGCGGTCCAAGCCTCCTAGTGTGCTGCCTCAGCCCGAGCCTCTATTTATGCAGGGAGCACACCTCAATCCCACCCACTAATCCCATATTTGCATGTTGCCAACTCAGAAAGCAGCTTTCCTTTTCCCCAGCAAGGATCTTCCCAGGGCTAAAGAGTTCCTTGTTTTTAAAAATAACATTGCAAAGGATCTGCTTTTCAGTATGCATGTTTTTAACTGTTTGTGAAAGTATATTGTTAAGAGATTTGGAAAACATGGGCAGAGTGCCAAATCCAGGTAAACTTTAAATGAAGACATTTGATTTGCCTGAAGGCTGATTTGTCTTTACAGGATTGGATGGAGTGTGCGGTTTGTAGATTTTTTCCCCTCCCCCTTGGGCAGATTGCCTTTAGTTGAGAACACACAAGAGATGATTCACAATTCTAACTCCTCCAGTCATTTGACCTGCTACCCTCCATTGTAGTACAAATTATTTTCCACCATACACTTCCTCTTCCTGGCAAACAAAATGTACATTCCCAATGGCTATGAAGAAATTACAAATCAAGCAGTCACGAAGTATTTCAAAGCTGAGGAAGTTATTGAAAAAAGATACCTAATACTGAGTTTTTATTAATTACACTGTAGTTGAATAAATATATGCAGCAACTTCCCACAAAAAAGTGCAAAATTCACAGGCACTCTCTTAGTTAATGGCAAACTTTCCTGCTAGGCATGCAGAAAGTCATTTACCTCATTTTTCAGACCTAGAAACTAAGATCTGCAACTAGTTTTTTTCACTCAAGATTATGCAATTATCCACTAAAGATTTTAAGACTGAACTCAGATTTTCTATAAAAAATTTCAGTCCTGAGTTTTGTTCATGAAGCTATATGCAATCCTTAAAGCTCGGAATGGATAAATCTTCAGCAAAATAAAATTAACTAATGGGATACAAACCCTATAAAAATAATTTTTTAAAATGAGTTAAGGTCATAGTACTACAGAACATTTTCAAGTATATATATTTTTTGATAAAGCCAAAATTCTCATGGGCAAAATAGTGACTCCCCAAATACTGAATTTTCTTTCACTTCTAAATAAGTTTACAGAGGTAATTTCTTTAGAAGTTTGATTGAAGACTCGTTGGCTCAGTTGGTTGAGCTTCTGACTCTTGATTTCTGCTCAGGTCATGATCTCAGGATTGTGGGATGAGCCCTGCGTGGGGCTCTATACTCAGCAGGGAGTCTACTTGAAATTCTCTCTCTCTCTCTCTCTCTCTCTCTCTCTCTCTCTCTCCCTCTCTCCCTCTCCCTCTCCCTCTCCCTCTCCCTCTGTCCCTCCCCTGCTTGCACGTGCCCTGCATGCTCTCTCCCTCTCAAATAAATAAATCTTAAAAAAAAAAAGTTTGAAGACAATGATTTGAGCTAAACTTTAAAACTGGAAAAGCTTTTATATAAACCCTTAGTCTATGCAGCCCTTAGAATAGTCAACTCAACCCCCTCAACTGTGCAGATGAAAAAACAAAGATGTTAAAAAGTTAATGACTCCGAATTTCCCCACAACTCCTTTAGGGTATTGCTGGAACCAAAGCCCAGAGGTTCCCTAGTCCATCACCTGCTCAGAGTGGAAAGTGGGCAGGGTTTGGGGTCACAAGATTTTAGTCTGAATCCTGCATCCTGGTGCGTGCTCACCAGACAGGCAGAGATGCCATTTAACTTCTCTGAAACTTCGGTTTCCTTTTCTAGAAAACGGGGATACTGTTACCATATATGACTGTTTTGAGTACTAAATGAGATTTAATGAATTAAGAAATGATATACCAGTTACCTGGTATATGAGTTTGCTAGATGTGCTGGAACAAAGAACCACAGAGCGGGTGGCCTAGACAACAGAAATTCATTTTCTCACAGTTCTGGAGATTGGAAGGCTGAGATCAAGATACTGGCAAATTTGATTTCTTCTGAGGCCTCTCCTTGGCTCCTCGATGCCATCTTCTTCCTACATATTCACGTGGCCTTCCTTCCATACCTATGTCCTAATTTCCTCTTATAAGGACACCAGTTGTCTTAGATTAGGGCCCATCCTAATGACTTATTTTACCTTAATTACATCTCTAAAGACTTTATCTCCAAATATGGTCATATTCTGAGGTGCTGGGCGTTATGATTTCAACGTGTGAATTTTGAGGGGACGACTCAGCTCATACACTTGGTAATTAAAAATGTCTTGTGTTTGTTATAATTAATTAATTATAATGGTATCATAACTATTCAGCTGTACTCCTGTGCCTGATCTTGTGTCATTAAATACCCGATGTTTGTTGTAGTGACTAAGATATGACAGAGAGGGAGTAAGTATTAGAATATATCTTACACGCATCATGATGATTGTGGTATCTTCAGCATACGTAGCTGTCTTGGTGTGAAGCAACGAGGGTTTTGTCGATGGTACAAGTTTTTCTTATATGTTATTAAATATCATTACTTATAACAGTGATGTCATGTGATTAGTCAGATTTGCCAAATACTGTAAAAATTTGTTGTTAATAAATAATTTTTTTTTTTTAAACGGGCTCCACAGTGGGAAGCCCAACTTGGGGCTTGATCTCATGACTCTGAGATCAAGATCTGAGCTGAGATCAAGAGGCAGACACTTAACTGACTGAGCCACTCAGGCACCCCAATACATAAACATTTTGATTTCCCCAAGTAGGATTTGATAATGTGATATTTAAGGTAATATTTGGCAAGTGAAACTACACATAGTACCAATGACGCTAATAATAGGTTAGTTAAGTGCATGCTATACCGTTGTGTTTTATACATTTATGTCATCATACTTTTAGAGGATTTTATTTTAGCAGATTGTAAAGTAGATTACTTTCTATTTTTCAGCAGAATTTGGAGACTTATAACAATAACTAGCAATTACTGAATATCCAGTATGCACTGGGTACTTGACTACATTATTTCATTTATTCACACATTTTTTTTGTTTCTTCACCAAGTAGTTATTGAACCTATTTGTGCAGCAAATAGTATGCCAGGCACTAAAGATATAAAGGTGAAAAAGAAATGGTTAGTTATTGAGGTAGCCAGACATGTACATAGACAATTATCATTCAGGGTGTTAAGCCATGTCAGGGGAAAACCAAAGATGAAGACATTGTCCCTGTCCTAAGGTTACTTATGATCTGATTGAAAAATGAAGATAGAAACTCACTAAAAATTAACCATCTATGTGGGAGTATCATGCAATAAGGGACAAGTAATTGATACAGACATCAGCTGTTGTTATTTTATAGAGAAGGTAGAGATTGCTTTCCACTCGAATGTTTATAATGATAGTGGAAAGTAAGATTTCCAGATAGAAAAAAAATGATAAAGAATTTGCAAAATATGCTTGTTGGATATTTTTTGTTTGTTTGTTTGTTTGTTGGATATTTCATGGAACTAGTCCTCTAGAGTCCACTAGGATCTATCTGGGTAACTCATAGACAATAGGTTCAGAAACGTGTTTTCAGGCTATGTGCCTATATCCTTGGATGTCATTGTAAGGAGTTTAGATTTCAACCTTAAGAGGAAGTGTCCTGTGGTGGTAAAGAGGGCCAGTTGTAGATTCAGATTGGTTTGAGTTCAAATCCAGCTTTATGATTATTGCATTCTCTACTAACCCCTGCAGATCACTTAAACTTTCCGTACTTTAGTCATCTCACTTGTAAAGTGGGGATAGTTAGCAAGACCTGCTTTCTATTATCCACGGAAGATTATATAAAATAACAGGTAAAATGCTTTGAATGGTGCATAGCACATAGTAAGTGCTCAGAAATATTAGTTACTGTTACAAAATGTATCACTTGCTTCTCTGTGTTACAATCATTTAGGTCTCAGTCCGTTAACTCCATTACGTACTATTAAGTTGGTGGACTCCCTGACAGCAGAGTCTTTGATTCCTCTTTGATTATACCTATCATGAAGCTTAGGCTTTCAACACACACTGTTGGAAAAATTGATTTGTCCTCATAACAACCACACCAGACATGATTCTTTTAAAAATAAGAAAAATAAATTCAGATGTGTGGATGTTATTGACTCAACAACACAAAACTGATGAGTGGACAGATGACTGAAAGCCCCCATAATTGCTGATAATTAATCTAATATTCCTTTCTGTCTACCCAACTGCCTTCTGCTGTCAGGAAGTAAAGAGATAAACCTGTAAGCAAATGTTAACCCTCTCCCCTGCAAACGGAACAATGATGAGCTTTACGTAGATGAAAAGAAGAATAGCTTCTTGTCCTCAAGGACTTTGCCTCTAATGGAGGCTTTTCAAAAATAATTATCTAACTGCAGACCAGGCTGCTGAATAAGTATGCTTTCCCTAAACTCTAGGTTGGAGAAATAGACACAGAGCATTAGTGTTTTGACATATAGGATGAGTTGATTGCCATTTTAATTTATCTCAGTGTTTGATTGGGGGCTTTTGTGGACAAAAATAACCCCACTTTGTGGGGTTTAATTCCTATTCGGTGTATTAAAGGTAAAAATTTAAAGCCTAGGTTTTCCTAAGTCTACAGGTTTAAGAATCAATTTCAGTAGATTAAATTTACCAGATTAAATTTGACCTATGGACTTTGATAGATTTGATTAAACAATCACAAATTGATTTTTTTAGTGTCAATAGATTTAAATTCAGTGGATCAATAACCTCTTTTACAAACTTTGCCAATGGGACTTTCCCAAATATTGTTAACTACAATTTACGAATTTAATACCAGTACATCTAATTCTCTTCAACTTTTAAAATGCCCCAATAGGGCACATTTGCAGACATAATTAGCAAAACATTTCTAAGCACTTTAGCAATTCTTGTAAATATCATAGATAAAAATGACTGGATATTAATTTCAGTTTTATGAGCCATTTAAATATTGCTCACAAACGGTCAAATATATCTTCCAAATTAAGATTCTAATTCTAGCTTATTTTTAATGAGTCACAGACTACTAGATTCTTTAAAATGTCAGATTTTCTTATATCTTACAAATACTTCAATAAAGAACACATGAAGGTTATCCCAGTACTTTCAAAACTTTTTCTTCAACTTCACACATAGAAGTCTTAATCCTGAGCTGAAGAATAATATCTGAGGCACTTCATCAGTTTTAGTCTTATTTTCATTCCTTCCAGGGGCCAGCAAAGAGAGCAGATTTGCCTCTCACGTGGGCAAAGGTTCCATCATCTAAACTTTAGATTATGGGACTATGAGATGCATCCAAGGCTGCAAAGTAGTCATTGACATGTTATGTTTAAAGTTGTGCGACTGGATGTGTTTCTCAAGGGAAAGCGTGGAACAGACAGCTCAGCACCAAGCCTTGGTAATACTCGTCCATTTAGGAGGGTGAGAAAAAGAGTGCTTGTAAAGCACAAAAAGAAGCAGACCAAAAGGTCTGAGGACAGCCAGGATAGTGCCATGCCCTGAACCCAAGTGTAGCAGGACCCACAAGCGTGAGTCAACAACAGGCATGAAACGCAAGTAAGACAGTTTAGGGGGGTTGGAGAAGGGCATCCACAGCCTTTAAGCATTCGAGTGGTTTCCAGAGCAGTCTGACTTGTAGCCAGACACTTGGAGAAGACATCTGATTGCATAAAATGAATTGCCTTAAATCAAAATTCATGAACGACAAGGGTCAAAATATTGAAAGGCCAAATTCTCTGCTGTGGTAGTGTATTCTCTTCTTGGGTCATGAATACAGTGATTCTATGTCCCAGTTTGTCCAGAAAAGTCTCATTTTAGGCCTGTTGCTGAGTACAGTAATTAAAAATAGCCTCTTTTACTCATAAAAGTAGTATGAATTGGACAGTAAATCATACGGTCTAGAGGATGAAATCTATCAATGTTATCAAAGGAAAAATGCTCACACACGCTTCTCCTTTGAGGAATCCATGCACCCCAGCTTAAGCACTCTTGCTCGAGTGTTCATGTGTCTGTTAGCCGTCTCAAGGAGCCCACAGCCTGAGAATTTTGCAGTTAGCTCTCCATACTTGTTTTATAGCACAGTCCGACATTTCTTCCTGTTATCAGAAATTTTATACCTTGTGCTCAATTGGAAGGAATCCTAGTCTCATAGGCATTGAAGTCTCTTGTTTTACCTCAATAAAGGTCCACATTCAGAAACCCTTTTAGATCATGGTGGAGATGTGCCTTATAGGAAAGAAGACATAAAAAGTAAGATCAAATGTATCCAGTGTGGGTAAGTGCTTTCCCTATGAATTCTAATCTTTTTGAAGATGAGTATTTATAAAGGAAGCATTAATATCATCCTGTTAAGTTGAATCAAAATTCAGTGGAATTTGAAGAGAATAATCTCATCAATACCCAGACCTGTTGAAGTGACACACTACTGATGAGTCTGCATAGGCGGGAAACAGGGGTAATTTAAAAATATATGTATTTGGATCTAGTAACTTCTTTAGCCATGTATGAAAGGAGTTCAAATACATTAAGGAGACGTGTCCTTAGCAGTTGGAGTCTGACCCTAGAGTCAATATTGTTACATGACAAATACACTTCCGAGGGTGTGGCCCTGAACAAGCAGAGATGTCGTCCGAAGCTGTCATTCCTCCTTAGGCAAGTGACTTTTTAAAAGCCTAATTCTGCCTTCTGAGATAGCTTTACTTTGACTTCAGTTCTAGAAAATTCCTTCTGGGAATTTTTTAAGTTTCCTCCTTTAAAAACTATTATACCACTATTTTCCTATCCAAAGTGAACAAGCACATTGTTGTGTAGTCATGACTAGAGTTTTCTCTCTTATTTTCTGGCTGTCTGTGCACTGATATGGCAGGTGTTTTGTAAGGGACGGTGGCAAATGAATCCCAAAGTAATATGGAAACAACAAAAATATTACATATCAATAGTAGCTTGGTAAATAAAACACATGGTATACTCTATCATATGATTTAACACTTCAAAGTTGGAGAAGTTTTCTCTAACAAGCAAAAAACTTGTGAATCTTAATCTTTTAACCTACAGCAGAAAACACTCATTACTATTAAACAAGTGTGTTCAAAAAGAAAGTACTATTATGCTTATAATTTTCTCATCTGTCAAATAGTAATATATAATTTTCCAAACCCTCAACATTTTTTGTGCATATAATTGAATTATTAATTGTGAATATATTTGATCTTTCTTGGAAGATCAAAATAATCCTTTTGTGATGTGTGATTCCAAATTTGCCTTGAGTGCACTTGTGTGTGTTATATTGTTTCTCCAAATGGAAGAATTGGTTTCAAAATCTGAGTTTGGATAATTTTGAAGTTTTCAAAAAAAAAAGAAAAGAAAAGAAAAGAAAACAAAACCTTCTCTAATGGTTATTTAAAGAAATGCAGGGACGCCTGGGTGGCTCGGTTAGTTTAGTGTCTGCCCTCGGCTCAGGTCATGATCCCAAGGTCCTGGGATTGAGTCCCTCATCGGGCTCCCTGCTCAGTGGGAAGTGTGCTTCTCCCTCTCTCTAGACCTGCTTCTCCCCGCTGCTTGTGCTCTCTCTCTGTCAAATAAATAAAATCTTAAAAAAAAAAGAAAAGAAATGCAATCACTTATTGCTTTCACAAATTAATCTTTTTGGGACACTTTGCAGTATCCAATTTTTATGTTTTATCCTTAAAGTTAAGTACCAATGAAAGAGTAACACGTACTCGTGTTCTCAGCATTCTTCTATTTACCTGTGTTTTCCAGGTGACTCATTCTATAATAACTTTATTCTCATAGTCCTCAGCAATAAGTCAGCCCTGAAAGCAAACAGAGAACATTTACTTTCTTCCAGACTTCTTTAAGACCTCGTCATCATTTCAAGACTAAGTTTTGTGGTGTTCACCACATTGCATTTTTTCTAATCTGTCCTTATAGGACAATATCATATTTGTTCACTACTTATTACCTTTTAGACTCTGCACAATGGGAAAAAATGTGTTCTAATTCAGTGAATATTTAGGATGTAATTTTAGAAGTGTGTCTTAATTACACTTAAACCAGTTTTCTATTTTTCTTATTTTATATTGGATTGCCAAATGAAAATCTTCATACCAACTAATTACTGTAAATGTTAAGCCAATAGATGAATCTGGTCAATTTCCTGAGGCTGTAAAGATAGTTTGAAGGATTTTGAGTATCTCCAAGGCAGGAAATGCAGATATACTATAAGGAGGTTTTCATATGGAATCATTCAGGTCATTTTGTTTAAAATGCTAGAATTCATATTAGGATAGTTTTTGTTTTTTAAGCCTCAAACTATGGATGGGAAATTTTTTAAAAATTCAAATGGATACATGGACATCTTATATATGACTTAAAGTCTAGTCTTATCTGATTCATTTCACTAGTCCTACTCAGGCTCATTTTATACTGCTCTTCAATGAAAATCTTCATTTCCTCAAAGTGATTGCAAAGGATTTTTATGTGACATGTCCAGAATTTGTATTTCTACAGCTCAGATTGGTGTAGAAAACTGGGGCTAATGGCTTTCTAAAGATGGGGAAAGGAAATAAAGCAAAAAAATCTGTGAAAATAATTAAAATATCTGAAATCATACATTTTAATGTATGTCGTAAGTTGTTATTAATAACTACAGCTGTGATTTTTGAAGTTTTATTAAGGTGCTAACAATAGCACAATTTTCTCAAAATGTAATTGGCCACTCATCCTGTGTTGAATATTCTCTTGATTCTTGGTAGTAAATTGGGTGCCATGGTTAGACCATTGTCCCCTCTCAGCCCCATTTGTCAATGTTTAACACAAGCTTTTCCTGCATAATTTTGCCTATTAGAGTCATTTAGATAGTTTAGTGCTACTGGACTATGGAAAAGTGGATAAAAGGACTTAAAAGGATTGCTTTGGGATTATTAAACTAACCCATGAATTTTAATGAGGAATTTTTTCTGCAAAATGTTTTTCTGTCATAAGTAAAAATGAAATTTTTATTTCTAATGGCGTTGGGTGTTACTTTTGTAACCATTTCAAGTAGTATACCTTACTGAATTTTGGCAAAACTGCCTCACTTTGTTGACTAACTACATGTTCTGAGCTAGATTAAATCAGAGATCTAGTATGAAGTAATATAATATTTATTCTGGCATGTGATGCAAGAAAGACTAAACTTAAAAAAACGAATCCCCAAAGCGTATTGTACTAGAAACAATGGCACATCCTCTGACATCCTGTCACTAGGAAGCACTTCAGGGTTCAGTGGAACAACAGATCGAGGTAGCTCACAATTAAAAAAAAAAAAATGACAGCTTTCAGAGGGAGCTTTGCACACCATTCTGAGGTTCTGATTCTGTGGCTATTTTGCCTTTTGCAAGGCACTCTGGAGGAACATTTCAGGTTAGGTGCTAATGCAATAAAGATATATTATGCTCAGAAGAAGGACATTACTGTTGCAGAAGTGGTGCCCAGGGGGTCACTTGATGCTAGTTTATTGCAGGTGTTGGGTAAGTATAAAGAGTTTAATATTTTCTTTCCAATCACAGGTCAGCATCAAAGATATGGCTACAAAAATGCATTGTGTAGTCTGTTTTGTTAAGTAAAGTCTGAGAAAAAAGTAATTCTAGGGTCATATATCTTTACTCAGGGCTTATTGCCAAAGGAGAAGAAATGAGACAGTGCTTCTTCCACCTACCAGTAAGACCCAGAAGACCCCCAGGCCCTCTTTGTACCCTCGGCATCTGTCTCAGCAGCTCAACTTGCTGTCCTCAAAGCTCCTCTTCCAAAGATGCCTGTGTATTCACTAGACAGAGCACTATGTTATGACAAGAAGTTGTATAAACCAGAACTGAGTCGGGATCCTCCTACACTGTTCCTCTGTCAGTATCATGCCACTGGGGCTCTGAAGAGAATTATTGTGCTTTCTCATTGCTAGAATTGGGGCAGAGTGCTGGCCTTTGACATCTTGGAAAAGTTCCTTCTTATAGAATACAAATGGACTCACTTGACGTTTTCCTGGAGAGCAACAGGGTGATGTCCCACTTTTACCACCCCAGTTCATGGATATGGTATGCTCTGATTATTTGTAAATGATGTTATTTTTTGTTTCTAGAAGTTCAGTTGAGTTCTTTATTGGTCCACCTCCTTAGAGCATTATACCATTATTGTTTCTTTCCTCTTAAATATTTCTTTAACAATTTCAAACATACTTATTTGAATTGGCAGTGCTAAACAAAATTCTTATTTGTTTTCCTTGTTGACTCTCCCTTGGGGAACTCCCCCCCCCCCCCAGAAGTCTATACACTTTACTTGTGAACTCATCTTCCCTTGGGATGATTTTTCGGCAGGAATCCAGTTGCTGAGTTGTAGCTAAGTTTCTTTTCTTTTTTTTTTTTTTTTAAAGATTTTATTTATTTATTTGACAGAGATAGAGACAGCCAGCGAGAGAGGGAACACAAGCAGGGGGAGTGGGAGAGGAAGAAGCAGGCTCACAGTGGAGGAGCCTGATGTGGGGCTCAATCCCATAAGGCTGGGATCACGCCCTGAGCCGAAGGCAGGCGCTTAACTGCTGTGCCACCCAGGCGCCCCTGTAGCTAAGTTTCTATAGAGGAGTTTTGAGTTTGTGTGTGGCAAGTGCCTGAGTAGTATCTTTGGTGAGGGCAATTTTTATGCTATTCTCTTCTAGAAGATTCCAGAATAATGGAGATAATGTAAACTTCATTTCCATACCCACACATAAGATACATGAAGAGTTTTGCTTTTTCACAAGACCGTGTTTACTTTATTTTGACTTCCTTTACCAGGTCTCTGCAAAGATAAGTTGTTTTCCTATGTTTCTTGGCCATAGGGTGGAATTTTCTAACCCCTTTTCCCAGGGCCCTAGTTTCAGCAGAGCTCTCAGTTTTAGCTCTCTACCTTGAACCAAAATCACTTTTCCTAAACCATTTGTCTGGAACTGTCAGTTGGAGATGAGAAGGGTATAAAAGCAACCTGCTATATCCAGGTCTGAATTGATTTGTGTTCATGGAAGCTCTTGTGATTACTTTTTACTCAGTATTTGCTTGATACTTCAAGGGGATCCAGTGGGACAGCATAGAAAGTGTTGTCTAAGGGGTGATTATTGCCGTGGTAATGAGGGAGTGTCTTTATTTAAGGTCCTGGTGGAGCCAGGCTTAACTCATTGATTGAAGAGAGGGAGACTAAGGAAGGGAAGTAGGTGAGGAGGGGAGCTGGCAGCAAGCCTGGGATGAGCCAGGTGGTAATTACAAATGTACTGCACAGCAGATGGGTACCCAGATAGAGGCCTGATTTGGGGTGGGTAGAATGATGATACT
This sequence comes from Ursus maritimus, assembly GCF_017311325.1. Taxonomy (NCBI): domain Eukaryota; kingdom Metazoa; phylum Chordata; class Mammalia; order Carnivora; family Ursidae; genus Ursus; species Ursus maritimus. Next base: position 56,731,678 of record NW_024425563.1, on the reverse strand, counting down.
ATCTAATTCTTTCTGGAGGGGTAGAAGAAGGCCTCTATTTCCTGCTTTTATATATTTATTCTCTGAATGAGAAGTGATAACATTCAGGATATGTGTGCCCCAGTGTAAACATCTAAGAAAGCAAGCTAAAGGAATAGAGTGTAAGTTAGAATATTTCTTAGGATGTGTGTCTTTATTCCAAGAACACTCAGTGTTTAATATTAATCATGTTCTTAATATATCTAATACACTATCCAGGAGTATACGTACGTGTGTGTGTATATGCGTATATATATATATATACATATACGCATATACATGCATATTTATGTGTGTGTATGACTCTATTTCTATATCTATGTACATATCAAGTGCATAAGTATTTTTGGTGATAATGAATCATTAATAAAAGTGAAGGAAACTTTATTCAGTCAAAAAGTAATTGTGGTGTGCTGCCATTTCCAGGTACTTTTATAAGCATAGGGATTCAGTAGTGATTAAAGCAGCAAAATTATTGGCCTTATGAAATTTATGTTCTAGTGCAGGAAGGCAGACAATAAATAAGTTAGCCAAACGTACAGTGTGTTAGATGGAGGTAAATAGGATAGAGGAAAACGGGGCAAGTGAAGGGATGTGGAGCGGTGGTAGTGGGCATCTGTCATTTTGGGAAGACCGCACAGAATAAAAGGTAGGGGTGCCAGCCAGAGACAAGAGCAAGGGCAAAAGCACTGAGGAAGGAGTGTCCGTGGAGTGGCGGGGGCCAGCTGGCTGAAGCTGAGTGCATGAGAAGGAGGGAGTGGGATCCAAAACCAGAGAGACCCTGAGGGGCTGTGGAAATTTCCCGATGCATCAGAAGGCACCACGTCCAGCCTCCATGAAGTGAGAACACTGGGCAACAGCCCTGTAATATTTGTGTGAACGAATTCTTTAGATTAAAGGGTGGAGCAGAATTCTGGGTGGGTGTTGGTGAGGGCACACTTTGTTCCCAGGGTTAGCCCTAGGAATGGCGGAGCCCAGGAAGCTTCTCTCTGAAAGCCACGTCACTTCCTGTTTCAGCAGGCCCGGCCCGTCTTGTATCCCTGCAGCACTGCCCTGGGGTCCTTGCTCTGCAGCGACCTGAGTCATCTGATAAGCCTGTCCTTGCCTGGTCCTGGCTAATATTAGTCTCAGGTTGTTACCCACTTCGCCTCTTTAGGATGCTTGAGGTTAAACTTCCTTTCAGACTCCCAGAGAATTTAATTTGAGTTCTTGCACGTAGAAATTTACTTTTGTATTTCATTGCATGTATGGCATTGTGCTAGGTCCCTCGGGGAGGTACAAAGAGGAAGGAGACACGAAACCTGCTTGCAGGGAATTTACTATATAAGACAGGAATGGGGAGGAAAGAGACTTGCACAACAGCAGCAGACTCTAATGACAGACTTCAGGGATGGTTGCCCACACTATGCGAGATCTGTTTTGGGAGGGAAAACATACTGGTAATTTTTAAAACATAAAAACCTGTGGCCATCAGTGTCCCACATCAGCCTGGGCGGTGGGGTCCTGTAGGACAGTGGGATGCCGTGTTAAGAGCATGGGGCACGAAGACAGCTCTTGGGTTTGAATCCTTGTTACTAACTGAGGGACCTTAGGTAACTTACTAATCTTTCTGTAATTCAGTTTCCTCATGGTAAACTAACTATAAAATAGTAGCTACTGTACAGAGTGTTTTAGAAGAAAAAAATGATATCACATCTCTAATGTGCTAATAACAGCACCTCGAACACAACAAGGCCTTTGTCAATGTTTCATATTATCCCAAGCAACAGTTTCCCTCCTCCTTCCCCTTTTCTAACCATTACTTTTCTCTAGTTACACTATCTTCATTGACAACATTTATTGCATAGACAAATAACACAAGTCTTGCTCTATTAAAAATAATCTGGAGGCTTTTGAGAGATAAATATATGGAGAGATCCTATAAGCCTTGGGAAAAAAGTTCTTAATTCCCCCAATTGTTAAGCATGACGGAAATATCTGGAAACCTTAGCTTCTAGAATTTTTTTTTTTTAAAGTAGGCTCTATGCCCAGTGTGGAGCCCAACATGGGCTTGAACTCACAACCCTGAAATCAAGACCTGAGCTGAGATCAAGAGTCAGTCGCTTAACTGACTGAGTCACCCAGGCACCCCTAGAATTTAACTAATATGGATGTACCACATAATGTGTCTGAGGGGTGGTGGGAAATAAAGACTGAAAATAGCCATAGGGAAGCGGTGGAGGGACTTTGGTGAAAGGGTTTTCCTTGACAAGAAGTTGGGGTATCTTTTCTTCAGCAGCAGGAAGAAATGTGGGGAAGGAGGGGGTAGCCAATGAAATTCGATGTTTTCGTTTCCTTTCCCAATGAGAGATGGTTTTGTCTGCTTACATGAAGTTGGGAATTGAAGAAGGCAAAGATCCTTTCATTCACCCTAAATGGTCAAAATCCACCTACCAGAATGGAGGTAACTCGCGCAATCTGCGTGTGGGGGATGAAGCACACGGTGTGAATGGGTGAGACCCAAATAAGAACGTAGAAAACAAGGGCCGGTAAGCGCCCAGCTGAGGGCAGAGCATGACTTAGAAGCGTCCTCAGACAGCTGGCATTTATAGTCTTTCTTCACAAGAACACATTGCTTTTGAATTAGACGAATCACGCAGCAGAGGCTGTGCTATTGTCATTCACTCTTAGTGACTTCGCTTGTGTGTTTTGAACCTAAGGTTTTTAGTTTCCTGGGGTTTTATTTTTCTCTTTTTTCTTTCATAATTTCACATTAGTATGAGATAAGCTGAGAGCATACGTCACGGATAATTTAGCAGATAATTGGGGTAAGGGGGAAAAGATATTGAAAATAGAGAGGGAAAGAAGAATTTCTTTTATATGAACACGATAATATTTTCTATTGTATGCATTAGATTCATATTCTATCTGAGCCTTTTGTTTCCCTGCTAGGATTAAATCTTCTTTGCACAGTCAATTATACTTTGGGGATAAAATTTTTAAAAATCTAAAACTGTCCAACTTGATGATTTACTTGTCACTTGACTGATAGGAGTAGGGGTGATGTTGATGGTTATACTTGATCAAGCGTGTATGGCTGGGGGCCTCAGCTTCTTCATGTCTAAGAAGAATAGGATAGTAATGAACTAATTTGGGTTGCTAGGAGGAAGATAAACAGTAAGATTGTAAAGGGTTGGCTAAATATTAAATACTATACAAATACCTTTGGTGCTGCTATTCAGGAAGAACTCATGACCTTTAGATAAAGTTTATTAAGTTTCTGAGGGGAAAAAAAAATGAATGAACAACAAAGCAGGCATTTGCATTTGGAAATCAGTTCCCTGGTACTTTCCTGATAAGTACATTGGTTTCCAGTTATACTTTTCCTTTTGAGGAAATGCACACACTTTAGTAACATGATCTTATGAATAGTCCTAGTCTCATGAAACAGGAGCCCATTTTTACAGAGAAAGTGGCTGGAGCAAAGAATATCAGTGACTTGATAAGGATCAGCAATATGGCAGGTGAGAGGGAAAATTCACATGAACATCTGTTTCTGTAGGTAATGAGTCACTTACTCCATGATTCAACCACGGTTGCCCCAAGAACAGCTCCTGGTACCTAGCTGGTATTCAATGAAGTGGTATGGCTTGAGTGGATATTGTTTCCAACACATCCTACGCTACAACCAGCAGTGTGTTAAACAGTGTGAAAATGCTCATGAATGGACTGGTTCATGACTGTGGGTTTCATATGTGTTCTAGTGCCCTAATCCTCAGGTCATAGTCCACACATAGAATAAACAGCGGCCTGAGTGGAGTGAAAAGCAGTCTCTTTCCTCAGGATTATATGTTACCATGTGCAGAACACGTTCACATTCATTTTCTCGGTCAACCCCATGAGGTAAGAAGGGTAGGTATTTGTTCCATTTTTTTCTGAGGAGGGAACTGAAACAGGATACATCCTTGCCTAATGGGTTATGACTAGTACTTTGTGCGAAATTAGTTTGACTAGAAAGGAAGTCTCCAGATTCATACCCCCATGTTCTTTTTCCTTCCTAAAAAAGATCCTAGTTAAAAACAAACAAATGAACACATAAATAGAATTTGAGGGTCGGTCCTTTAATAAAAGGATTATAGTATCAAGAGCCTCTGTTAAGTAAAAGTAAATTGCCTAGAAGAGGTCTATCATCAACACTTATGAAATTTTTATGTCATATTGTTAGGAACAATAAAAATAGGAAATATTCTCTATGTACCAGTCTCAAAGTGCTTTACAAATATTCACTAATTTAATCATCACGATGACTCTAGGAAGTGGGTACCACAAATATTCCTTGCTATCAAATTTATTTTGTGTTTGGGTAGCAAAGTTGGATAACAAAGGATATCATACTAATGGAATCAATTTGGTTCCTGATTTTCAGACAGCAAGTAGTGGGAGTTTGGATAGGAAGGGATTTATTCAAATTTATTCAGTTCCTAAATTTAAATAGTAAGGATGCCTATCTTATTCTCTTTACTCTGGGGGAAATTGAGGCCAGGAAAAGTGAAATAACTTGCCTAAGGCCACCCAGCTAGTAAATTGTGGGTGCTGAACCTAGGACTCGAATCCAGAGTCACGAGAGTTCTTATTTACTATGATATGCTCTCTTTCACTAGGATGCCCAGTTGGGGGTCCCAGAAAATTTAGGATCTGAAGTGTTGAATAGAAAAGCAAAAAAAGCAGAACATGAGATTATAGAATGTGGGTTCAGGGTGGGGAGTGACAAGGGAGAGCAGCTCTATGATGTGGGTGGGTGAATTTTGGCCAAATGACATCAGTTTACCTATGCTTTTACTTTAAAACCTGGGAAGCGAAAAAACAAAAACCAAAAAACAAAGCTAAAACAAAACAAAACAAAGCCTTGTCTCTAACGTAACTGCTGCCCAGAAGCCCTATTTAGCTTAATGTTATTAGAAAAGTGATTAACCCAGCTGGAATCAGCATCAGCTCCTCCGGCTTCTTCCCCTGTGTCTGTCTGGGATTCCAGCTCTGAGGCACACGCTGAATGGGTTCTGCTTCACTCAGCAAGTTGCACCAAACCCCCACATTTTTATTAGTGCGCTGTTCCCTGATGATACTCAGCGGACATTACTGCCAAGAGATGTTCCCTAGGAAAATGGTTTTATAGTCAAATGAGCTTAGAAATGACTGCATTACACGGTGCCCTTGGCATGTTGCACATTAGCATATTAAAGGCGTTAGGAAGTTCCCTGGGAAAGAGGTCTGTTGAATTTCACTTAACCAAGCAGTTTTCCAAACTGATCAAATAAAATTTGCAAAGGGTTTTATTGTTGTTGCTGTTAGTTGCATAATATCTATTAACATTCCATGGAACAAACTTTAGAAAATCTTGCACTAGTGTAAAAACATGTTTTATCAAAATAGGTGTTTCATAGAATCAGACTACCGCTTAGTTGATAGGATAATGTGCACCCTATTCCTAGAAAGATAGCGCTACTCATACATTTCCATGTCAATCTGCTTCTGGGTGCGCAAAGTTCTTTCAGGTACATTCTGCCATTTGACTCTTTAAACTGTTGTTTGAGAAAGTAGGGCAGCTATCTTTACCTCACTTAATGTCAGGAAAATTATGGCTCAAAAGGGTGGGGTCACTCTAACGCCTCACACATCCAGAGCTATCCTGATGGCTGTCACTTTGTTTCACAAATGTGTTGAATCACTGCGGGGGGGGGGGGTACTTGTGATTTGAGTTGTATTTTTCATCATGGTGATTGACCTGTCAACATCCTTTGTGATGCTTCCCGTTAATAGTTAATGGGAGATGTCTACAGCTTCTGACGGATGTGGAAAAAGAAGTTTATGGCCATGAAGCTGAAGATAGAAAAATAAATGTTCTATGAGAGAACAACGGTATTAATGTGTGTTCTACACAGTTGAAATAGCTCGACACCACTAACGCACTAAAAATTTTATGAAGATTGGTCATTGTGAAGTTGTGTTACCTTTCAGAAAAAATACTAGACATTGAGTAATAACCCAGAGCCAACAGGAATTATAAATATTATATTCTTCAATCAGGGCTAGAGATTTATCTCTAAAATATTTTTAATAAGATCATGAAATTTTACATTTGGAAATGATTTTAGAGATCAGTTACTCCAGATTCTTTATTGTACAGATGGGGAAATAGGCTCAGAAGAGTTAGGGGGTCTGCCAAACGCTTACTGCTTTAACACAAGACTGGGCAAGATCTCAATTGTCTCACTCTTCAAGAAAAGCCTGCCTGTTACAATGAAAGACAGCGAGGGGGAATTTTCGGGGCCAGATTTAGATTGCTTTTTACATGCAAGTGTTTTAAAAACCCTCAAGAAAGAGAGTAGAAACCTAGTCACTGCATCAGAATCTGTCTATAAGACTCATCTCAGGGTGCCTGATTGTCTTTGTTGGTAGGATACGTAACTCTTGATCTCAGGGTCATGAGTTCAAGCCCCACATTGGGTGTGGAGCCTACTTAATAAAATAAAAAATTTAAAAAAAAAGACTTATCCCTTCAATTGTCCCCTTATGTCCAGTAGCATTTGAATACTCGCTATCCTACGGTTTATAGAATTCCCATACATGGTTGATTCCTGCATTAACAGCACTTAGGAAGCGCCTCTTTGTGTGAGAACCTATCAGGGTAGTTTGATGACTCCCTCTCTTACTTCACGGTGGCCATAACGATTTCTCTTTTGTTCTCTCTTCATTGGGTGTCCATGTAGTCCGTCTATTCTGGCTACACAGCACTTGGGTTGCCTTTTAGCCCGTGATTATAATTCCTGTTAGCAATTTTTTTCTATCCTAACCTCAGGATTTCTCCTGGTATCTTCTCCTAATGCAATCAGTGTGAAGTAGCGAAAGAACATTTTTTGAATAAAAAAATTCTCTATACAGTCACAGTCTGAGTGGAGACAGGTACAAGTTAGGCTTCTCCGTCAGACACTCGTAAATGAGATAATATACTTCCAGGACTTGTTGTAAAGATTAATAATAATTTTACAAGATATCTGGTAATGTAGGAATGTAAGAGGTGCCCCATAAATGGAAGATACCAGTAATATTACTAATATTAGATGCAGGACTGCCTCTTTGAAAAGCCTTCACATCAATGTAGCAGACAGCTTGTGCCAAAATGCAATATAAGAAAAGCTATTCTGTATGTGTACGAGGAAGAGGGATAGGGGTACAATCCAGTGCAGTCCAAGTGCCCTGATCTCGTGATCTTGCTTGATCCAAGGCTATATTGACTCTGTGGGAAAACAGGCCTCTTGTTCCTCAAATAAACAGCCCTATGTGTTATTTTTCTCAACACTCCAAGACTGCAGTGGCTATTACTGAAGCCCACTGAGTATAGACCCCTGGGTTATAATCAATACTCACAGTAGAGGGAGGTTGAGCAGGGGGATAGCTTTATATTGATGAAGAACATGACCAAGCCACTAGCAATTTTTAACCAACTCTAAACAGAATAAGAATTGTCCCCTCGTCTTCCCATAGGTTATTTAAACATTTTTATTTTTTTATTTCAATTTTTTATTTCAATTCTAGTTAGTTAACATATATGGTAAAATTGGTTTTAGGTGTAGAATTGAGTGACTCATCACTTACGTATAATACTCAGGCTCATCACAAAAGTGCCCTCCTTAATGCCCATCTCCTATGTAGTCCATCCCCCACCCATCTCCCTCCATCAACCCTCAGTTTGTTCTCTATAATTAAGAGTCTTTTATGGTTGCTTTTCTCTCACTCAATCTTTCTCTCTCTTTTACTTTCCCTATGTTCATCTGTTTTGTTTATTAAATTCCACAGATGAGTGAACTCATACAATATTTGTCTTTCTTTGACTGATTTATTCCAGTTAGTATCATACGGTCTAGCTCCATCCACATCAATGCGAAATGGCAAGATTTCATTCTTTTTGATGGCTGAGTAATATTCCATATACGCCACAAGTTCTTTATCTATTCGTCAGTCGATGGATATTTGGACTCTTTCCATAATTTGGCTATTGTTGATAATGCTGCTATAAGCATTGGGGTGCATATGCCCCTTTGAATCAGGATTTTTGTATCCTTTGGGTATCCTAGTAGTACAACTGCTGGATCGTAGGGTAGTTCTATTTTTAACTACTTAAACATTTTTAGAATTCCATTTTGAGTTATCTATACTATTTCTGAGTGTATCTGTTTACATTTACTAGTTGTAGCTCTAGCTATTAAGTTATATATACATAACAGTTGATTGCCATTAGTATTTTACCAATTTGAGTAAAGGGGACACACTTTACTTCCCTTTGAGTCCTTTTATCTTCTTTTAATATAATAGTATTAACATATTTCCTCTACATATCTTGAGCACCACATGACATAATTTTTGCTTCACGCATCAAATATAATTGGGAAAACTCAAGAGAAGAAAGCACATCCATTGCATTTATCCATATTCTTACTTTTTATGTTCTTCCTTCCTTCTTGAAGTTCCTAGGTTCACTCTTTTTTTTTTTTTTAAAGATTTTATTTATTTATTTGACAGAGAGAGACAGCGAGAGAGGGAGCACAAGCAAGGGGAGTGGGAGAGGGAGAAGCAGGCTTCCCGCGGAGCAGGGAGCCCGATGCAGGGCTTGATCCCAGGACCCTGGGATCACGACCTGAGCTGAAGACAGATGCTTAATGGCTGAGCCACCCAGGCACCCCCCTAGGTTCACTCTTTTAACATTTGCATTGTTTTTAGGGTTTTCTTTAGCCATTCTTTCAGAGTAGGTACTGGCAAAAAATCCTCAAGTTTCCTTTCCTGGAGAATGTCCTGATTTCCATTTAATTCCTGATGAACATCTCAGGGGATACAGGATACTGGGTTCACAGTGCTTTGTTTTTTGTTTTTTTCTTTCAACATTTGAAAAATGTCTCTTTCTTCTAGCTTCCAGGGTTTCTGATGAGAAATCTGTTATCATTTCAATCGTTTTATCCCTATAAATACGATAATGTGCTGTTTCTCTGTTGTCAAGATTTTGTCTTCAGTTTTCAGAAGCTTAGTTATCATATGTCTCGGTGTGGATATCTCTGGGTTTATCCTGTTTGAATTCTGTAGGTTTATGTCTATTGCCAAACTTGGAATTTGTTCACTATTATTTTTTCAAAGACTTTCAATCCCAAAGGTCTTTCTCCTTTCCTTTGAAGATATCAGTGACATGAATGTTAAATCTTTTGTTATAATCCCACAGGTCCCTGAGACTGTGTTCATTTATTTTTTTTCAACATATTTATTCTCTGTTGTTCAGATTGAGTGATCTTTCCCCCCTTCTCTCTTCAAGTTTACTGATTTTTCTGTTTCTCTCTACTCTGCTAGTGAGTCCACCCATTTTTAAAAATTCAGTTGTGTTTTTCCATTTAAAAATTTCTTTACATCTTCTGTTTCTTTGCTGTTTCTTTCTATGTTCTTCATTTATTTCAAGTATGTTTACAATTGTTCGTTGAAGTATCTTTATGATGCGTGTTTTAAACTCCTTGTCTGATAATTCCAACATTAGTGTCATTGCATTATTGACATCTATTGATTTTTTTTTTTTCTCATTGAAGTTGAGATTTTCTTAGTTCTTGGTATGATGAGTGTTTTTATTTTTCTAATGAATCTTGGATATTGTTGATATTATGCTATGAGATTCTGGGTCTTATTTAAATCTGTTTTATTAGTGACATATCTGATACCATATGGATGAGGGAAGTGGGGAGCCATCTTCTCACTGCTCAGTGGTGATGGAAATCCAAGTTTTCTACTCAACTTCTGTTAACACAATCTTTGGGGTTGAGTATCTTGTTACTGCTGTGTAGGGGTGGGATTTCTGACTTCCCACCGGGCCTCCAATGATAACATCCTGCCTGGGAAAGGAAGGGGTACCTCATTACTCTTCCTTACATAGCCTTTACTGACAACCCAAGGGTAGAGAGATGAGAAGATGGGTGAAAGTCCTCACTTCCCACTGAGTCTTCTTGACACCAGTGCACGTGGGAGAGGAGCCACATTATCACCAAATGGTGGTGGAAGTCTTGGCTTTCTGCTTAGCCTTTGCTGACAATGGTGATAGGGAATCTACAAATGTTCCCATAGTGTTTGTTTAGAGGAGAGTGGTTATTGTCTAAAAGTTTTCTGTCTTGCTGGGTTTTGCTTTCCCTGGTCTTTTGACTAAAAGAGCAGGTTTTTCTTGGAGCTTATTTTGTGTGCATTTGTTAGTTGTTTCAGGTTGCCAACTTCTTCATTCCCACATTTAGGGTGTTTGAGGCAAAAAGAAAACCCAGGGAATCCAACACAGTGCTATTCCTTGGGTCCCAAGGTCTCTGTCTGGTTTGTTTTCTTCTTTCTGTCTCTAGAGTCTCTGTCTTTCTTGGTCTCTCCCTCTTTCTCTCTGTCCCTTTCTCTTTTTAAAATATAACATCCATGGTTTTTAGCTGTACTTCGCAAGAGAAATAAGAGAAGCACAGATACGTTATCCTGTCCCAAAATGGAAGTTCAGAATGAGATCTTTATCCTTGCATAGACTGAAATAGCTCAGCTTAAGGCTAAAGCTTAGAATTAGGCAGAAATAACACAAAGAACTGCAACAATATTGTTCCCATCCATTGAGAGTCAACTCTGTGCCAGGAACATACATTTCTTTGTTTCCAATCCTTACAATACCATTATAAAACGATTGTTATTCCAATTTTATAGGTGAAGTAAATAGATTCATAGAAGTCAGTAATTAGCCTAAGCTTTCACAACTAGTAAATGTTGGAGCCAGGAATCAAACCTTTGTCTGTCTGATTCTAAAATCTAAGTTTTTGTTTTTATACCAAAGTATACAGATGAGGTGGGCATGGAGGCTGGACCTGCAGATAGAAAAGAAAATGAGGGCCCCAAGTTTCAAACAATTGTTAAACAATATAAATGTGAAAGTGTAAATATTCTACAAAGCCCTCACATATAGACAGTGTGTGCTGGAGTGCATGAACAGGTTGGCAGAAATTATTCCTACTAGTGGCAGGTGAGTACAATATTCCCTCTTTTTACGCTTGGATTGTTGCAGTAAAGAGGTCTAAATATATGAATATTAGGATAGGATTCAGTTCCATTTGTATGACTCATGATTCTTTGTGGCTTATAAATGGTAACATTGGTAATATTGGATAAACATTTATTGAATAAATAATCATCCTAATCAAACACTTGTTAGGCTCTGAGCTAGGTGCTTTGCTACACTATTTCTCTCCCTTGCAACAATATGTCAAGTGAGTATTATTTCTATTTCTTACATAAAGAAGCAGAGGCTTTGAGACAAATTAGATGACTTATCTAAACTAACATAGGTTAAAAATGGTTGAACCAGGATTTGAGTCCAGCACCATTCAAAATGTGGGTGCTTGGCCACAACACACACTGTTGAGGAGTGCTGAAAGAAGCCAGCAGTGTGACCATAAGTCAAACAGTCAGCCGAGCATTCTTCTAAACTGTCCTTTATTTAAGCCAAGAATCAGATTTTTAAAAATATTTTATTTATTTATTTAAGAGAGAGAGAATGAGAGCACACAAGCAGGGGGAGGGACAGAGGGAGTGGGAAAGAGATTCTCAAGCAGATTCGGCCTTGAGCCAGATGTGGGGCTCGATCCCAGGACCCCCAGATCATGACCTGAGCCAAAATCAAGAGTCGGACGCTTAACTGACTGAGCCACCCAGGTGCCCCAAGCCAAGAATCAGATTATGATGTTAATTAACGTCCATCAGTGGAACACTTAGGAAGGCACTTTAAATTTGACCTTTCAGGGAGGATTGTGGTTTGCCTTGATGCTAAGACCCAAAGACGTTTGTCCCAAGTTTATTTTAGTCGGTGAGTTATTTCGGGAAAGCCCTAGAGTAGCTTCATGACTCCCAAGGAGAGGACATCATTTTTACAGAGCATTGTTTCTCTCTGGTCCCTTTTTGTTCTTTTAATCCAAATCTTGGCCGTTGATGAATCTGAATTTTTAGGTAGAGTAGAAGGAAAAGAAAGTTAACTTTGGCTTAAACACTTTTCATAATGCAACAGTTTAAATGGTAAGTACCACTTTGGAACAGTACCTTTGTGTTGCCATGAAGTCACACTGTCAATTATCATTAACTCGGACTTTATGATAACAAACATCCGGCTAAGTTGACGTTAAACTTAGATATGCCTTTGGAAAAGCGAGTCTACGCCAACAAATGGTGTAAATAATATTTCAAGTGGGAACATTAACTTATTTAAGACAATAAACTAATTAAAAACTTGAGCAGTTTAACACAGAACAGTATCAATAGGTTGAGATAAACACTTCTTATACAGTTTATCTCATATATTAAAAACAGAGTATTTTTATCCATTCTCTATTTAATAGCCAGATCCAATGATCCCAACCTGAAAATAAACTGCTTTCTTTTTTAACGAGTCTATTTTATGTTGCATCCTACAGTATGAGTGAGGCATTCACAGAGGATCGGGGCGGGGGGGGGGGGGTTCCAGATCTGTTAACTAAGTTAACGGTCTTTGTCAGTCTACCAACTGATGGTGTTGATGGGTGTCTGTGAGGCTCTGAGAGCTCTGAAACAAAACAACAAAAACAACAAAAAAGCTATTTGTAGGGAATGGATTGGAAACCTGGCACTGTTTCTAATCCAAGGGGATTTTCCATATCCTCTAGTATATATAGTTCCTTCTAAAAAAACCTCTTCTAATAATTCTTGGGCTTCTCTGAAGCTTTGCGCAGCGTATGAGGATGGGCTTCTGCTAAGTAACCTGTTACTTTCCCCGTGGATCCCACTTGTAGTTGCAAATCGAAGCTTGAAAAAAATGTGAAGTATGTCCTTCTCAATAATGGATTTGAATTTAAATCCTTGGGTGCAAATGAATAATGATGTTCACTTCCCAAAGAGAACATTTTCCTTATTTTTGAAGGTGTGTTGAAGATGGCAAAACATGGCCCTTTGAGTAGCCATCATTTATAGGAGGGTGAACCTTCATCAGGTGTCAGGATCTGAAAGTATCTCTCTTTGTAGGGACTGGCTTAGAGTAGCCAGAACACTTACACAAACCAGGAAGCATGGATTGTCCTCTGATGGTTTTGTCCAAGTCCATCCATCCTGGGTCAGAAGAACCAGAGGGAAATGACAAAGACAGAGCTCCTGGTAATCCGTTGCTAGCTTCAGGAATATTTTAACTGCTATATTCTCCCCTCCCCCTAAATGATAGTGTTATGGTAAAATGGTAAAACAAACAAATGAACACATTCTTTTTTTTTTTTTTAAGATTTTTTTATTTATTTATGTGACAGAGAGACAGCCAGCGAGAGAGGGAACACAAGCAGGGGGAGTGGGAGAGGAAGAATCAGGCTCCTAGCCGAGGAGACTGATGTGGGACTCGATCCCGGAACGCTGGGATCACTCCCTGAGCCGAAGGCAGACGCTTAACGACTGCGCTACCCAGGCGCCCCAAATGAACACATTCTTAATTGGTTATTCTAGATTTTGAACCTAAAGCTTAAAAAATCATATCTCAGATATAGAAGCTTTTGAATAGGAGTTAAACCACCAGTAACTAGCTTTAGGTAATATATAAAGACACTTAAAAGAGAGAAAGAGAGGGGCACCTGGGTTGGTTAGGCATCTGCCTTTGACCCAGGTCATGATCCCAGGGTCCTGGGATCTAGGACCCCCTCCCCCCCCGCCAAGTTGGCTCCCTGCTCAGCCAGGAACCTGCTTCTCCCTCTCCCTCTGCCCCTTCCTGCCTCATGCCCTCACTCCCTCTCTCTCTCTCTCAAATAAGTAAAATCTGTAAAAAGAGAGAAAGAGAGAGAACCTCTTGTTTCTTCACTTACTCTGCTGTGTATGTACACACACACACACACACACACACACACACTCATGCATGCACATGAAGCATTTAAAATTACTCTCACGTGGAGATTTCCAAATCTGTGCAATTAATAGCTTGGGCGAATCTGGCATTTTGTTATAGGATGGTATTATGTGAACCGTTACTGTGAGAGGCTTCAACAAAAGGCTTTCCCCCCCTTACAGAACTGGCTTATTTGTGGGAAGAATGCAGTTTAATACTCTAAATTTGCTTTTGCACGACTTAGATGAAAATATTGGGATTAGATTATTTTTTAAAATTTCAGTTCTATCATTTGTTTTGTGTCGTGACACATTTATTTATTTATTTATTTATTTATTTATTAAAAATATTTTATTTATTAATTTGACAGAGAGAAACAGCCAGCAAGAGAGGGAACACAAGCAGGGGGAGTGGGAGAGGAAGAAGCAGGCTTCCAGCGGAGGAGCCTGATGTGGGGCTTGATCCCAGAATGCTGGGATCACGCCCTGAGCCGAAGGCAGACGCTTAACGACTGCGCCACCCAGGTGCCCCTGTGACCCATATTTAAAAAAAAAAAAAAAAAAAAACACCCAAGATTCCTTTTAGTTTAGGTAGCAAACCACAATAAAATATTTTTACTGTGCTGTCTGTAAGGAAAGCTTTCTGCATAAAAAAGTTTCACTAGCTCAATAAAATAATTTATTATCTGACAAATCTGGAAGGCCATGTTAAATTAGACAGTGAGAAAAATGCAAATGTAACTATGTCTCTAAGGAGAGTTCAGGTTACAGCCCAAGAAGTTAAAGATTAAAGAAAAAAGTGGGCCTATTGAAAAAGAGTCTGCCAGGTTAGAACTTTTGAAATGTTTTGCTGTCAATGTTGATTTTTTAACAGCACTATGAAGTTTCAGAAGCATCGATTTAACATCTATATTTGTTTTTCTAGCTAATTAGCACAGTCAACTTCAGGTTTATATTTCTCTTACTCATTTGTCCCTAATGATTTCTGAAACTACCTATGAATATTTATACTTTTTTGTTCAAAAATTAATGCTTTGTCTCCTTAAGAAGTCTCCCCGAAGATGTCTGTTCTCTGTTTGAAGTTCATCACATTTCTTTCTTGATTCACGCTCCTCACAAAAATCCTTTCAGTCAAGTCAGGCCTTATGTGATGGGCTCCTTCCTCCCAAAGCGTGTTGCTCCAAAGGCTCGTTGGTCTTGCTGACTGGGACATTCAGTGCCCTCTTCTTTAGAATGTTTTTGGTAGTTAAAAATTTAAAGCTTTCTATGGTGCTTTGAGCTCTATTTCCCTGTTTCAAACTCTGGCCAGAAGTGTCTGTTTGGTACTTTTAAATGTTCTCTACAAGATAAATCAAATCAAAAGCATTGTGTAGCAATGCAAAGTGCCAAGAATTAGGGATCAGGTAGAAAGGCAAATTATTTAGCCTCTCAAGGCTCAGCTTTCTTACCTATAAAATGGGAACAATTATACTAATCTCATAGTGTTTCCAAGATAAGATATGAGAAAGTAAATATTCTCCTAGAGCACATTGCATGTAAATGCACAAGAAAAGTCACTTTTTAAATCATATGAATTCTTTAATTTAATCTTGAAAAAAACCTAGAACCCTTATGACCAGAGTTGTTTTAGATCGCTTTTCTAGGCACATGGTAGCTCTATGATAGGTCCTGAGTATCTATGTATCTAAAAACAACTTTATTTCTTCTTAGCTTTTCTTGGCTTAGTTTGAAAAGCAACTTTGAGAATTTTGTTAGCACCTGCTCTCTTTCCGAATATATGAACCTAATAATCTTTTGACAGTTCTGAGTGAGATTTTGCACTGGGGCGGTGGTCACTTGACGTTTCAAAATGTCATTGAGTGTCTCTCCCAGATGTTTTGGTGCACGGCTATGCCATAGGGGTGTTCGCCTTTCAGGTTGTCTTAATGTTTTTCTCTGTCCCTCTCACTTTGTCCCAGTCTCTCTGGCAGATGGTATTTTCCAAACAGCTTGTGACAACAGCTCCCATTTCACTTGGTCTTCTTCCAATATGACGTTGACGTTCCTCCCATTAAAATGCTCTTTGTAAATCTGGTGGGGCTCTGTGACTTTATGTGATTTCCACAGCGAGGTCGTGAAAGCAACACAATTGCTGCCCGACTCTCTAGGGATGCTTGCTCTGGGAACCCAGCCACCATACTGTGAGGACAGTCCAGCTAGTGAACCCTGGAAGACCACAAGAATATACATGCGCATTTTCTGGCTGACAGACCAGTTGAGGTCCCAGGTGACAACCAGCATCAGTTGCCAGACATAGGAGTAAAGATACCTTAAAATGGTTGGTTATGGCCCTTGGGGTGCCTGGATGGCTCACTTGGTTAAGCATCCAATTCTTGATTTCAGCTCAGGTCATGATCTCAGTGCACTGGACATGGAGCCTGCTTTAGATTCTCTCTCCCTCTCCTTCTGGCCCTCCCCACGCCCTCTCTAAAAAAAAAAAAAAAAAAAAAGAGATGGTTATAGCCCTCCACTGATGAGTTACCCTCCCCCACCTTCAAGTCTTCCCAGCTGAGGCCCCCAACATCATAGAGCTGTGTTGTGTGTGAAGTCCTGACCCCCAGAATTAGGGGGTATAAAATAGCTCTTTTAAGATCCCAAGTTTTGAAGTATTCCTAAATTAGCAATAGTATCTAGAATGCTTTCCTTTCCTACTCCCCCTTCCAATGGGTTCGTCAATAGAACTTAATTCTATATTACTTACACGTGAATTTTTTTTTTTAAAGATTTTATTTATTTATTTGACAGGATAGAGGCAGCCAGTGAGAGAGGGAACACAAGCAGGGGGAGTGGGAGAGGAAGAAGCAGGCTCATAACGGAGGAGCCTGATGTGGGGCTCGATCCCATAACGCCAGGATCACGCTCTGAGCCGAAGGCAGACGCTTAACCGCTGTGCCACCCAGGCGCCCCCTACACGTGTATTTTGAATGGATGTGAAATAATAAGAGCTTCCACTTTCTCAGTGCTTGCTATGGGTGAGGCACCATGTATTCGGACCACTTTACACACCTTACTTAAGTCCGACAATAACACTATAAAAGAGCCACTATCATTGGTATTTTCATTTACAAAAGAAAAAAACCCAGAGGTGATAGAGTTTGTTCAAGGTCAAACATCTATTCAGCATTATCTCCAAAAATTTGAAAAGTGCAGACACAAGTGAACATAAGGTCAGAGAGAGCTTGATTTACTTTTTTTTGGCTTAGGATTGAAAATGTTCAATTCCAAATATACCTAAAAACATTTTATTCATTTAAAACTATGCCTTTTGAACTTCAAGCAAAATACAAGAAGCTACCTTTCAGTAACTTAACTAGTTGCTGAGGTCAGGGAACTATAAGTTAGTAATTCTTTTTTTTTAAGACTTTATTTATTTATTCGACAGAGAGAGAGAGGGAGAGCGTGCACAAGCAAGGGGAGTGGAGGCAGAGGGAAAGGGAGAAGCAGCCTGACAGTGGGGCCTCGATCCCAGGACTCTGGGGTCATAACCTGAGTTGCAGGCAGGTGCTTAACCAACTAAGGGACCAGGCTCTCTTGGGAGTTAGTAATTCTAAGCTTAGAAATCAAGGTTAGTAGGGGTTCTGGGGTGGCTCAGTTGGTTGAGCAGCAGACTCTCAGTTTGAGCTCAGGTTGTGATCTCAAGAGTTGTGATCTCACGAGTTGTGATCACGAGTGATCTCGTGGGTCATGGGATTGAGCACAACGATCGAGCGCTGTGCTCAGTGTGGTGTGTGTGTGTGTGTGTGTGTGTGTGTGTGTGTGTGTGTGTGTGTAGGCGGATCTGCTTGAAGGATTCTCTCCCTCTGCTCCTCCCCCAACTCACTCTCTCTTTCTGAAATGGATAAATAAATCTTTTGAAAAAAAGAAATCAAGATTAGCACTACATTCTCTTTGACAAACATATCTCTTCTGTTCCAGGATGCACATTTTTCAACGTCTTACCGGTTCTGAAAGGGAAATGCTTTTTACAATTGATCATGTGTTACAGTTGGATTAGCAAAATTCTTCATTGTTTTTAATGTTATATATATATAGAGAGAGAGAGAGAGAAAGAGAGAGGGACACTGTATCTTACTTTGGTAAAATGCACATGTTATATTTTCGTTTATATTTTCAACCTGTAATTTGCTGGAATCTGGCATATGCTATTATTCCAACAATGAGAGATGTACACAAGGAAATGACAAATAACTCAAGAACCATTTTAAATGGTTGAAATAATGCTACACTCAATAGTCAAAGACTGTCCAAGATCTCAGGCTTTAAAATAAGTCCAGCATTAGCATCCCACTGTTGCCTTGCAAATATGTATATTTTTGCTCAGAGGAATGTCATCATATAGACACTCAATATTAATTGGGTCTCTGCTGGAATGAGGTCTCACAGGGACAAAGCCCAAGCCCAGTGAAATGGGAAAACAGCTGGTGTTGCCCATTAGTTCCCTCTTCACAATTCAAGGCATCTCCTGTATCAAAGGTTTCTGGTACCTCGTTTTATCCTGACATTACTCTTGTAAAATTTACTTTCCTCTGTATCAATTATCATAACTTCAGCTTTTTTTTCAAAATATCACAGCATGTTTGCAAGCTTTTATACCAATTTATAGTTTTGTGATCATTTTAGTGGTAAATGTGCTAAGTATTGCAGATTATTGTTTTCATCCACAGTATCTAATTTTCAAAGTTCAATCATCTTCCTAAAAGTTTAATTTAGTGATTTTAGATGCTACAATGGATCAGTCTACATTCTCGGTATTCATAAGAGGAATGATCACAATATGGTGAGAGTTGGGATGCTTTACAACATGCTTCTGATTAGGTGGCAACATGGCCGCCCATTGGCAGGGTTGCTGCATCTGCTCCGGCCATTGCAAACATGTCTCTGGCTCAGTAGCTCCAAAGGTGTTCGTTTATATTTCTTCTTTCAGTGGGGTTGTTGCTGAAATAACAGAATTTCTTGTCTGCTGAAGAAGCAAGGTTTCAATATTGGTTCTTTTTATGCTCCTCTGAGAGTTTCCTTTTCTTTCAAAGGGGAAAATGGCAAATAACTAATTATCTTAAAATTAAATGAAACCTCTATTTCAATTAATAATATATAAATTATAGTAATTAAAGGTAGACTGAACCTTTAAGTCAGTCTACTGTGTGTGATGAAATCTCTCAGAAATGTAGTGATTTCTAAAATCCCATGATTTGAGAGCTGGCATGTACAACTGTCACAGTTTATTAAATACATCACAGCAAAAAAAGACAGTGCTCTGAAGTAAGATCAGAGGAACAGAAGGAATCAACAGTGTGAAGAGCTACTGGAAGAAGAGTGATGTAGGCCAGAGCAGTGAGTGCAAATAATCTGACGGGTCTACGTGCTTCTTGGCATGAGAGGGTGACAAAAGGGCCAGTGTACCTGGATGTGGTGAGAGAGAGGGACACTGGTACGAGACTGCTGGACAGAAGGCCAGCAGAAGGGAAGGGGTTCAGTAGTACCTTACAGATCATGAATCATGGATGTTGTTGGCTGCTTACCTAACCCCGTTTTCCCCTTGTTCTGGACTAAATGTTTGTGTCCCCTTAAAATCCGTACGTTAAGGGGTGCCTGGGTGGTTCAGTCATTAAGCGTCTACCTTCCGCTCAGGTCATGATCCCAGGGTCCTGGGATCGAGCCCCGCATAGGGCTCCCAGCTCAGCAGGAAGCCTGCTTCTCCCTCTCCCTCTGCTTGTGTTCCCTCTCTCACTGTGTCTCTGTCAAATAAATAAAATCTTTAAAAAAAAAATCCATATGTTAAAATCTTAACTTCCAACTGTGATGCTGTTAGGAGGAGGGGCTTTGGGGAGGTAATGTGGTCATGAGGATGGAGCTCTCAGGAGTGGAATTAGTGCCCTCAGAAGAGACTCGGGAGTGCCCTCTCCTTTCCTCCCT
>NW_024425563.1:56699052-56711796 GCF_017311325.1 Ursus maritimus | reverse complement strand
CTCTCTTTTTTAGTCTCTCCTTCTCTCCCTCCCTCCCTCCTTCAGTATCTTGTGAGGATACAAGAAGACCGATGCCTGTAAACCTGGGAGAGGGCTTCATCAAGAATCCAACCATGCTGTCACCTCAGATTTCCAGCCTCCAGAGCTGTCAGAAAGGAAGGACTGTTGCGTGAATCACCCATCTGTTGTGTTCTATTACAGGGTCTGAACTAAGTCAGCTTGATTTTCTGGCTCATCTATCTTCATGCGTTAACCTTGTACCTCAGCAGGAAGCTAACCCCATCTCTAGCTCCATGAATAGTTCCTGGTTGGCTTAAGCCAACCAGCTTCTTCCAGTCCTCTGGTCATAGTCATTGTTTCAGGGGTGGGCCTGTGACCCAGGAGACCAAACTAGGGCATACCCCTGGACTCCTGCTTCCTCTTTTTGGACAAGAACAACAAAATCTTCTTTCCTGATGGTGTCTTACAGATTTCTTAGGAGCTATTACTGGGACATCGTGACCACTGGGGACAGCAGGAGAATGGAAATTTGATGAGCTTTTTGAGCTGTTTACGTCTAGTGTTTTAAAACTCGAATCAAATTTCCTTTGTTGTTTAAGCCCATTTGATTTGGGTTTTCTTATTTCAGCATACATAGCCACAGTCCACTGGGAAGCCATTAAGTGGTTTTATGTCAGGGAGTAGGTTACCCTTGTTTTATTTTTCAAAAGGGTTATTATAGGTTAAACAATAAAGGGGGTTTATTAATTTTCAAAAGGGAAAACTGGATCAAGAAGAATAGTAAGAGGCAATCATAGTAGTTTATGTGAAAGGTTACAGTATAAGCCCGGGGGTGACATTAGCATAGAGGAAAGGTCATATAGAAAGAAATAAATCTTGGTAGTACAATCAATAGGACTTGTTGCAGGTTTGGCTATGGGGGGTGAGGGATAAAATAATTATGGATGACTTCCCCAAATCCCTGGGAAGGTTTTGGTGGTAACAATTAAGATCGTGCCATTTATTGAAATGAAGAAGCAGCTGAGCTGGGGCATGGGGTGGAAAACAAGGGTTTTAGTTTGAGATATGTTAACGTTTGAGATAACTGTGGTTTTGTTCAGTTTTGTTTTGTCTTGTTTGTTTTTTTAATAAGGATCTGTTGAGCATATAGTTGTGTATATGAATCTGGCATTCAGCCGTGAGATCAGGGCTGGAAATGAAATTTGCAAGTCATCAGCTTATTGGTGGATTTTTAAAAAATAGAATTAGATGAGGTAAGTTATAGAGAGATTGTAGATAAAAAATATAAGAGAGCTTGGTAAAAGCCCTTTCAATTTTGGGGGATGATTAAAGCACACAGGAGGGTATCAGGGATGACTGACCAGAAAGGCAAGTGGAAAATCTGCAGTATAAAGAGTTTACGTAACAAAAAAAAAAGAAAATATTTCAAGAGAGCCATCCATTTTGTGGAATTCTCCTGAGAGTCTGAGTAGTAGGGAGAGAACTGCTGTTTATTTGGGCATGATGCAAATCTGAGATACTAGAAAGCTCTCAATAATCAAAGAATATATATTTTTTATTTATTTAAGAGAGATTCTAATATCTATGCTTAATTTTTTAAAAAGATTTATTTATTTTAGCAAAGAGGGAGACAGTGAGAGAGAGAGAGCACCCAAGCTAGAGGGAGAGAGAGAATCTAAAGCAGACTCCACACTGAGCGCAGGGTTGAACTCGAGGCTGGATTCCAGCACCCTGAGATCACGACCTGAGCTGAAACCAAGAGTCAGTTGCTTAACCAACTGCACCACCCAGACGCCCCTAATATCTATGCTTTACCATAATAGTTCATGGATTATGAGTCATAATTAAGCAGAATATTTGATCAAAGTAATGATTCTAACTCAAATAACTCCCAGGTCCTAAAAGGCTTTATCCAACAAAAATAATTAAAAATGATTCCCATTTTTACTTGCACTTCTTTTTTTTTTTTTTTTTTTTGGTTTTTTTTTTTTTTTTTTACAGGGAGGGAGCCACCGGGGNAGAGAGGGAACACAAGCAGGGGGAGTGGGAGAGGAAGAAGCAGGCTCATAGCAGAGGAGCCTGATGCGGGGCTCGATCCCACAACGCCAGGATCACGCCCTGAGCCGAAGGCAGAGGCTTAACCGCTGTGCCACCCAGGCGCCCCTTTACTTGCACTTCTTAAAAAACATTAATGGAGATACATGTAAAAACTCATAGCCTCAAATTTTAATTCTCTTTTCTTTGCTCCTTACTTTTCTCAAAATTGTAGCAGAAGGAGAGAGAGAAAGAGAGGTGGGGAGGAACGTGTGTGTCTATCTCTTTCCTGGTATTTTCAGAGCCTTTCCCAGATACTCATCCTTGACTTTCTCTTTTCTTCCACCTTCCTCCATGCCTCATCACATTGCCTTCTCCTCATGGGTGCTGACAGTTTTGGTCCTAGTAGTAAACGCTGAGCCACTCTTGAATGATGGAAGATCCAATTACTGTATTTCTCTGGACCTTCTTTCTGAAGGGAAATGCAAGACGTCTCTTGGAAATTGTATCTCACTGTGATTGCTTTTTTCCTTGTAGAGAAATTAAGATGAATCCAATTATCTTCCTTCTTAAACCTAATTTTCTAGTCATGCTGGATGGGGTTTATGGGTCAAATTATTCTGCTTTTTGGAGGAGTATTCATTTAAATAAATTTTCCCACTGTTACTAATTTTCAAAAGTCAAAATACCACATTTTAGAGGAATTCAAATTTACTACATTCGTGAAAATAATTTTCATTCCAATGGCTGACTCTTGCTTTTTCTTCTGTTCCCGCTTTGGGGATGATCTGTTTTCCATCATGTCATCATCCTATTGACATCCATCTGTCTCATTCCCCCTGCAGTGGGACAGCTCTTTCAAGTTCAGCAGGGAAGCCGCATTAAATACGAATCCCCACCTTTTCAATAAGTGATGAAAAATAAAAGCAAGCAAGCCAGGTCCACATGGAAGTGTCTGGTGTGCATTCCTGGGTTGTACGGGTGTAACGTGAGACTAATATTCTGTCAAACCTGCTGAACACTTACTCATGTTCCTTCATCAGTGAGTTCACATTTAGGATAAAATATGACCATGTCATGCTGTGGAAAAGAAGAACACAAATTATTAGAGAAACAAAACTATGTTGGCCACACTGTTTGGCTCAGGTTGGGAACTTGACTGGTATCCTTTTATTCGAGCTAAAGTGTGTTTACACCGTATGCTTCAAGGGGCTCTGCAAATGGGAGAAATCCCGATACACCTCACGACACTTCTGCCTTCTGACCGCTTTCCTTTATTGGTTGGGGCAGGATTTAACGAGAAGAAAAAGCAAAGAAAGGACTTCTGGCACATTCCGCCACCTCCTACTGCAGTTTAAATGCTGAGGTGTCCTAAAACTGCAGATATTCTTTAGAAACTAAGCTGACGAATGTTTTTTCTTATTTATCCTGGTCCAGTGCAAATATTTGTCTATTGAGAAATATATAATACATTAGAGTCATAAACCCACCATCTGCTTAAAGTGAGCCAACACCCACTGGACGGAGACGGATACAGGCTGGTATCCTGTTCCTCCCGCTCCGAGGTGAAGGCAGCTGACGCTGGAGCCCTGCTCTGTGTGGGCGGCCCCATGCTAAGATTCCCTGATAAAATTACAAAAGGGTGTGTACATTTTCGCAACCTGTAAAGATTACTTTCAGGTTCTCTCAGAGAAATCTTTCTTACGATAATTGGATCAAAAGGAGGGTAATAAATACCATCAGCTTTGGGTATGCGGGTGCATTTGTGAATTCTTCACGTCCATGATCTCATACAAGGAATGAAATAAAAGAATAAGTCACCTCAAGTTTTGCAGTTATGACAAGAGATCTGACTGTCCACATTAGCTGAGCGGGATCTTCATTGGTGGAAAGAAGGACAGCGAAAAAGGACACTCTAGTCACAGTGGTTTGTCTTTTAAAATTACCGTAAGTCCTCATTTTAACTGACAGAGACAGTTAGCGGATACTTGACCTTCGAGTTCTCCCTGAAACGTTTGCTCTTGCTACTTAGCAATAAACTTATAGAATCTGGAAAACGAATTTGTAGTGGAACATTGTTCTTGAAGGAGCTGCCATTGCTTTTTGAAGAAGGCTTCCAGAAGACAAACATTTCAGGATTTCAGAATTTCACATCACATAAAGCGTTCCCCTGAAGGCCTTGCCTCTGAGGTTGTCCTTCTTTGCTTTGGGAAGACTTTAACACAAAACAAAGACAGAAAGATGACTGGTTATTACATTTTAGAATTTGAAAGTTTTCAAACAAATTACCAAGGAATTTTTATGAAGATTTTAGGTTGGTATTAACAGGCCTGAACCAAGAGACACAATTGTCTATGACTACTGGGTGATTTATACAGGTTATTTGCCAAATACAGGTATGAAAGCAAATTCAGCTAAACCTGCTCTTTTGGGACACACTGCTTTACTTTTCTTAGGATACCAAGGACACATGATTAATGTAAATAAAATTCTCAAGTGCCCCTTAGGATTAATGCAATGGGAAGAAAGTGACTTCAGCATGACAGCAGAGGCAGGTTTTTAGGTAGACGGAACAGGTGATTTTAAGAAGTAGTTGAAAGCCCACTTATGACTAGTACCTGGAACCTTTAGACCTTGAAATCTCCGCTTTCCCTTGTTAAACGCAGATGCTCAGGTGCAAGTACTAATCACAAATGCCTTGAGGAGAGCAGAAGTTGCTGAGGTAAGGCTTTACCCAGGGCCTGTCCAGTAGGGAGGGACTCTGGGCAGTGGGGAACGTCGAGGACGAGGCGTAACTCGAGAAGAGGTCTCCAAGAAAGTCAAGAATGCCGCCAAAGGTAAACTGTCCTCTGTAAAGTTTTCCAGTGGGTACAGTGCATGAACTAAGAATACCAGGTCATTTAGATCCGGGATTTTTATTGAGGGGTGTGCTGGGAGTTTTGGAGTCACACTATCCTGTTCTTCCTCTGTTGGCCCCCAAGATTCTCAGGTTGACATCACTGGGTCACCAAAAGCTGAAAGAAACTTGTCCTTTAGTTTGTTGGGGGGGGGGGCCGCAATTATGGGCATGGTGAGACTGCCTACAATTTTTCTATAAAAGGTAAATTGAAGGTAATGTGAACTGCCCTTCTTTTATAAAGGACATACTCTGAATGCTTTTGGTTGTGGAACAGTGTCGGCTTCAACTAAATAGGATGTTTTTCTCAAGCTACAAATCCGAAGCAGAATAGTGTGGCAGGTCGGGGTGTTGACCGGGAGCTAAATTTGCTGGATCCGACTACTGGCTCCTTTAATGAGCCGTGAGACTTTTTTTCTTTTTTTAAAACCAAGTTATTGAACGTCTTTAGGCACTGGCTAAACCATAAGTAAAGTGAGGCTAACAGTATCTCACATGCGTGGTGAGGAATTGAGAAGATGGTGCATGAACAGACTTCACGGCCCCGGAGCGCAGGAAGGGTTCTGCGTATGTCTGCTTTCGTCATCCCAAAATGATACCTCTTTCCTGGGGTGTGACTTTTGCTTCTGAATGGAAACCACAGCATCGGTTTTGGGTATTTCCCCCTCACTAGCTTAATCAATTTTATAAACCATCTTGAGTACTGAAATAACATTACCTGGGCTTAGAAATGTGTTTGGAGGGTAGAATTGGAACCTATTAAACTTACTGTAAAAAATGATCCCTCCATTCTGACAAGGCTTTGTAAGTGCGTGACGAGAAGTTGTGATGTTTTCTTAGTGATCTGGAAATCCTGCAACTTGGGCAGGGGAGGGATAGCCCCTGATCTGGTTTGCCAGCGCTGTTGCAATGAAATACCACACATGGTGGCTGAAATAGTGAAAATGTATTGTCTCCAGCTTTGGAGGCTAGAAGTCGGGGATGAAGGTGTTGGCAAGGCTGGCTGCTCTTGAGAGCTGTGAAGGAGAATCCGCTCCATGCCTCTCTCCTAGCTTCTGCTGGTTCCCTGGCAACTTTCGGTGTCTCTTGGCTTCTGCTGCTTGGCCTTCAGGTTCCCATGATGTTCTCTCTGTGTGCATGTCTCTGTGTCCAGATTCCTCCTTTTTGTAAGGACAGCAGTCAGGCTGATTTAGAGACCCACCCTATTCCACTACGACCTCATCTTCAAGAATTATTCAGCGACTATTTCTAAATAAGGTCAGATTCTGACAAAATGAGGGTTTAGGACTTCAACCTATGAGTTTTGGGAGATAGAATTCGACATGTAACAACATCCTATCCTGGAAACACTATGGTAGACTTACAGAATTTACAGTAGTCAGTACTCAACGAAAATCCGACTACATGGTTACAAAGCCGTGGGCAGTGTATTTGTTTCATCTCTTATGAGAAGATGTTCATAAGCTGGTGTTCATAAAGTGAATCACGGCAAACACCAGAGGGTTACACACTTAACGGCATCCTGTAGCGGACACTTGCCTAACATTGAGATAATTTATTTTGTGAGTGGGTGCTGGAGTGTGTGTGTGTGTGCATGTGCGTGACCGAGAGACAGACTTTGACTTTCTGCTCCCAAAGGGTTTCCATTTAGAAACAAAGACCTTGCATAAGAAACAATTTTTAAAAACAGCAAAAAAAAAAAAAAAAAAAAAGCTTATCTGTCTTTACTAGGATGTTTATGATGTACATATCATGTAGTTTACATCATTTTAAGTGCAGTAAGTTCTAAGAAATAGTACTATAAAATCTCAAGCAAACCAGACTGGTTTCCGTAATGGGGGAACACATCCTCGTATCATTCTAGGTTCATGAGTGCTGCATCTGGTGGGAAGACGGACAGCTCTACTTAGAGAGGGGGCCATCGCTTCGCTCTTCACCCATCATCCCATTACGTTTCATGAATTATTGCCCGTCAGTTCTCTTACCACTAGACTACGAGCTCCCCAGGGAAACAAAATTGCCTTATTTTTACCTAGACCATCTTTCAAGCCATAATACCAAACACAGTGACTATTACAAAATAGAAATGAAATGTTTGCATAATTGAAAAAGCTTAAATGTGGTTTTTTTTTAGTTTTTTTTATTTTGAACTCAGAAATTGTGAAATTGATTTGAAATATAAAAGAAATGTCACCATTTTAGGCAAAAATTAAGGAGAAACAGAGGAGGAGAAGCATCTAGTACAACAGTTCTAAATGAAGGTTGTCAGTGTTAGCAAATGAAAGTATAGGTCACCCAACTGAATGAGAATTTCACATATACGATGAATAAATTTTTAGGTTACATATATCCCAAATATTGCATAGACATACTGAAGATTGTTTATTTCTAATTTAAATTTAACTGGATGTCCTTCACAACCCTATTCTAACCTCTTTTTGAATATGTAATTTTTTTTACTGTTTTGTCTCTGAAATGCAAACCAGAGCTCAGCTCATTTATAAAAACGCTTATACGTATAGAATTGTGCACACTATTTCAGGTAGCTGATGTTAGCAGTTCTTAACATTTAATGTGGGGCACCTGGGTGGCTCAGTCGCTTAAGCGTCTGCCTTCAGCTCAGGTCATGATGGGGGTGGCATCCTGGGATCGAGCCCCCTGTCAAGCTCCCTGGTCAGCGGGGAGCCTGCTTCTCCCTCTCCTGCTTCCCCCACTTGTGCTCTGGCTTTCTCACTGTCAAATAAATTAAATCTTTAAAAACAAACAAACAAAAAACATTTAATGTGTTAAAGAAGGAATCAAGAATATTTTGGAGGTTACAAGGCTTAAAGTAATGAAAATAAAGTTATGCATACATATATGTATTCTAAGCACAGTCCTACATTTCAAAGCTAGGGATAACATTAGAAGTGAATAGAATCTAATCCACTAATTTTATAAAGGTGAAGAAATTAGAAATATCAACTAGGATATGGAGTTTAATTATGACAGGGTAGAGAAGGAAACTAAATTGGTTATGGGGCACACTAATAAGACTAATTACCAAGTGATTATATATATATGTATAATGAAGATTAGTATATTAATAATCATGTGTCTATTAAAATACAAAGGAACGTTCACTTTTAGGATCTTTGATACCACAAGAATGGACTGGCCCTCTTAAGTTTAATTCTAACATACAATCTGTGCTTCTTGGTGGTCCCAGATTTAGTGATCATAAAAATTATTCGACATCTCTGTAAAAAACGACAACAAAAAAGATTCTGAGGTCCCCCAGAAATTCTCATTTTGACAGAAGTTATGCATTTGATTTTTAAACATTACCATTACCACCAACTCTGATGATTCTCATTTGTGACTAGTGCTGTGGGGGGTGCAGCACGGACCCTTTTTAAAAAATATATTTATTTATTTGACAGAGAGAGAGAGAGAGAGAGTACAAGCAGGGAGTAATGGCAGAGTCAGAGGGAGAAGCAGGCTCCCTGCTGAGCAAGGAGCCCCATGAGGGGCTTGATCCCAGGACTCCGGGATCATGACCTGAGCTGAAGGCAGAGGCTTAATGGACTGAGCCACCCAGGTGCCCCAGCACCGACCCTTCTCACACCCAGACACAACTCATACCACTGTTCAAGGCAATTTGTGAATACTTAGTGCTGGTAAATCCTGAGGTTTGTACGTATATAGTCTGTTAGAGTATCTTCCAGTTACATCAGCTCTGACCCTTAAAGAAGGATCTGCCAAGAAAAAATAAGTCATTGATAAAGTACTGAAAATATTTCTAGGGGCACCTGGGTGGCTCAGTTGGTTAAGCATCTGCCTTCAGCTAAGGTCATGATCCCCGTTCGTAGGATCGAGCCCCACATCAGGGCTGCCTGCTCAGTGGGGAGCCTGCTTCTCCCTCTCCCTCTGCCGCTCCCCCTGCTTGTGCTCTGTGTCAAATAAATAAATAAAATCTTTTAATAAATAAATAAAATGGTTCTAAAATCATTCTTGCCTCTTATTCTAAACAAATGTTAGGCCAACATATAAGCAAAATCAGTTTTCACATATGTGAATTCATGTTGAGGTAACCTACATTCTCATTTTAGCGTGTCGTAACTCTGTCAGTACAGTTTGGGGATTCTGCTGAAAGTACACTGGAATATTGATTTAATAACATCAGTTAACAAGTATGTAAAATTTACATAGTACAGATATAATGAATTTTGATTATAGGACCTACAAAGCTGTTATTGACTGGGCTGGTAATGACTTCTCTTTAAAAAGAATAGTACTTGAACCAGCATTTAAAAATAAATAAAAGCAAAATGCTACTGGGTTTGTAAAACTGATGGAATGAGATCACATGTGTACCCACAAATATGATTCTAGCTACATATTGTCCATTAGGTGATAAGTTCTTATCAGTGGTCTCATGCTAGCGGGGGAAGGAAAAAATGTTATTAAATTGGATTGTTTTCAGCATTTGATTTTGAAAACATTTTATGTGAACAATATTTTCAGTAAATTGTATATTTTCACCATTTACAATTGTATAGAATATTCTGTATTCACCAACATTTTATACTGTTTTTCGTTTTAATGATAGCAAAAAAATTTTCAAAATTTCCATTGAATTGTGATATTAAGAAAAGATTATAGAGGCCATGTCCCTGAGATTCATCATGATGAAATTATTCCTAGCCATTTCTTGTACTTCTTTATTTTGGGCAAACATTTTTTTTTAGTGCTGTGGGGGGAAATAAAATGCCAGTTATTTTTAAGGATAAAGATGCCTTCAATATGACAGCAAAATAAAGCTTGTAGGTTTGCATTTGTTTTCATTTATAACTTGGATATAAAATTCTAAGGACATATAAATATATTCAATAGATTGCTGAGAATCACTGTAGACTTTAAGCAGCTTAGTAAAATGGTGGTATTTCAGCATTTGTCTTTTTGGGGGGAGGGTTTGCTGAGTGCCTTCTTAACAGTTGTTGCAGAGGTCACTTTTTCATACTGGAAATCCCATAAAATCTCAGGAGATAAAATTAGCTTAGTAGTATTGACTATCCTCCAAGGGATGGAAAACCATCAGTGGCCTGTTACTAAACAGAAAGTGGGATTGAGTCAAGTGATTAACTTTGAGTCAAAATGCACAGTGAAATTAGGTTTAAAGTTTTTGTACTTTAAAAAAATAGTAAAAATCTGA
The DNA here is from genome assembly GCF_017311325.1 of Ursus maritimus. Lineage (NCBI taxonomy): Eukaryota > Metazoa > Chordata > Mammalia > Carnivora > Ursidae > Ursus > Ursus maritimus. Next base: position 56,701,672 of record NW_024425563.1, on the reverse strand, counting down.
TTGACACATCATAGGAAACTAATCAGGAGTAGTGGTATTCAAAGCATGGCCTTAGAACTGGGAGTATCACCAGAGAGCTCATTAAAAATGTAAATTCTCAGGCTCTGTTCCTGGCTCACTCCATCAGGAAGGATCTCTGGGCGTGGGGTCCAGGGGTCTCTGGCTTAACAGGGTCACCAGGTCATTCTTAAGTACACTGTGGCACTGTTAGAAAAATAAAAATCAAATCTCTCTCCAGAGATGAAAGGATACGTTCCAATGAACGTCTGATATAAGATTTCAGAAGAGTCAAAGTTTTTATTTAGGTTTTTTAAAAGTTTTTATGAAAAGGCTATTTAATATCTTACTATTTTCATATCTTTTCATTCTTGTGACAATGTACAACATAGAAACAATCTCAGTAAAAGTTCCTTCTCTATGCATTTTTCAGTGTCATTTTTATTTTTAACCTTGTGAGAAGTTTTTATGGTAGCTAATTGACTACCCTGCTCTTTAGAGTAAAAGAAATATTAGAAGATTAACTACAGTAAATGATTAAAAAATGATGATTTGGATATATAGGCTGTTTTTAAAAATGTTTAATTATAAGGGGATTCTGGGTATAGAAAGGGACTCTAGATTATATGTATTTTAAGCGTAAATCTTTTAAAGGACAACAGATGTAAACAGAAACTACTTGTCATTTAATAAACCCATTTTTTTTACTTTAGTCTCAAAAGTGTTAAATAACAAACTTCGAATTGTTAATAATTCTCAAACTTGGAATATAAATAAATTTTATGTAGGAATGAATCCTACAACTTAGCTTTTCAGATTTATGATGTAGATAGAAAGCAGACATTTGACAACAGTTTCAAACTTATTGGTAAAAAGCCTGGAATTCTGAAGAATGTAATTTCTTCTTCCTCCTCCCTCTCCACCTCCCCTCCCCCTCCCTCCCTCTCCTCCTCCTTCTCCTCCTCCTCCTCCTCCTCCTCCTCCGTGAAGTCTTTATGCACATGTAAATATTAACATCAATAAAAAAGTATATATTGGCATTTTTTTTAGAGGCAAATAGAAAACTCAGACCTCCCAAACATGAAGTCAGTAATCTTTCTACTAGATGATTCTTCTTCAAGTTAAGCTGTGGTAGGTAATGGTGTCTTGAGACACAGAGCAGTTTAATAGAATGAGTCCTGAACTTCAGCTACCATTTCTTCCCAACACCTGCCCAACAGCTGGAAACAAGGACAGCTGTGTATAAAGAAAGGCATTGATGTAACTCTTAGAAAACTAATTTCAGCATCAGATTTCTGGGCAATTGGAGTCTAAGAAAACATTTATCAAGACCACAGAATAGTCAGTCTTAACAGTTCGGCTATGAATGGGTTGTTCAGATGTTTAAACCAAGACACTATTTCCATTTCAGGAAAAGCAAGAAGTGCTTCTATTTCTGGTAGATGTTGAAGTGGGGAGGTCCAAAAAAGATATTAAAAACTTTTCTTTAAGGTTTATTTTAGAGAGGGAGAGTGTGTGTGCCGAGGGGGCTTGGGAGGGCAGAGGAAGAGAGAGACCTCAGGCTTACTTCCTGCTGAGTGAGGAACCCTAAGGCAGAGGTCAATCTCATGACCCTGAGATGATGACCTGATCCGAAATCAAGGGACACTTAACCAACTGAGTCATCCAGGCGCCCCAACCCTGAAAATGTTTTAAGCGAAGAAGCAGATATAAATATTTGAGGTTTTGCAGGCCGTATGGTCCCATTTGCAACTACTCACCTTTGTCATTATTGCACAAAAGCAGCCATGGACAATATGTAACAACATGAATATGGCTTTGTTGCAGTAAAACAATTTATGGACACTGAAATTTGAATTTCATGTAACTTTTATGTGTCACATAATATTCTTCATTTAAAATCTTGGATTTTAGGGGCACCTGGGTGGCTCAGTCAGTTAAGTGTCTGTCTGCCTTGGGCTTGGATCTTGATCCTGTGGTCCTGGGATGGAGCCCCACATCAGTCTCCCTGCTCAGCAGGGAGTCTCCTTCTCCCTCTGCCCCTCTCCCTGCTTGTGCTCTCTCTCTGTCTCTTTCTCTAGCTTACGCTCTCTCAAATAGAATCTCAAAAAATAAAATAAAATCTTCCATTTTAAAAAATCTGAGTATAGCTGACATACAATGTTACATTCGTTTTAAAAAATTTGAGTATAGCTGACATACAATGTTACATTCGTTTCAGGTGTACAACTTAGTGATTTGACAAGTTTATACATTATGCTACTTTCACCACAAGCCTAGCTACCATCTGTCCTATTACATTGCTACTGCAATGTTGTTGACTGTACTCTTTTGATTTAAAAAATGTTTTTAAATGTAAAAAATCATTCTGCGCTCACAGACTAAATCAAAACAGGTGGTTTCTCATCTAAAATCTCATGAACTAGCCCATCAGATTATGAGAAACAGTAAAAAAATTTTGGTGGCTGAACTTCTGAGAGTCTCTAAAACTAGAGCCTGCCAAGTCTAGCTGCTTATCAGCATCATTTAGTGAGTTATCTTTGAAAATTCTACATTAAAGAACAGGTTACAAATTCAGATAGTTTAAAATCCAAAACTTAAAAAGGTAAAAATTCTTTTTCCC
>NW_024425563.1:56664528-56699042 GCF_017311325.1 Ursus maritimus | reverse complement strand
TTTTTTTTTTTTAAAGAAAACTAAATGTAGAATATATATTGGCATTTTTTTTAGAGGCAAATAGAAAACTCAGACCTCCCAAACATGAAGTCAGTAATCTTTCTACTAGATGATTCTTCTTCAAGTTAAGCTGTGGTAGGTAATGGTGTCTTGAGACACAGAGCAGTTTAATAGAATGAGTCCTGAACTTCAGCTACCATTTCTTCCCAACACCTGCCCAACAGCTGGAAACAAGGACAGCTGTGTATAAAGAAAGGCATTGATGTAACTCTTAGAAAACTAATTTCAGCATCAGATTTCTGGGCAATTGGAGTCTAAGAAAACATTTATCAAGACCACAGAATAGTCAGTCTTAACAGTTCGGCTATGAATGGGTTGTTCAGATGTTTAAACCAAGACACTATTTCCATTTCAGGAAAAGCAAGAAGTGCTTCTATTTCTGGTAGATGTTGAAGTGGGGAGGTCCAAAAAAGATATTAAAAACTTTTCTTTAAGGTTTATTTTAGAGAGGGAGAGTGTGTGTGCCGAGGGGGCTTGGGAGGGCAGAGGAAGAGAGAGACCTCAGGCTTACTTCCTGCTGAGTGAGGAACCCTAAGGCAGAGGTCAATCTCATGACCCTGAGATGATGACCTGATCCGAAATCAAGGGACACTTAACCAACTGAGTCATCCAGGCGCCCCAACCCTGAAAATGTTTTAAGCGAAGAAGCAGATATAAATATTTGAGGTTTTGCAGGCCGTATGGTCCCATTTGCAACTACTCACCTTTGTCATTATTGCACAAAAGCAGCCATGGACAATATGTAACAACATGAATATGGCTTTGTTGCAGTAAAACAATTTATGGACACTGAAATTTGAATTTCATGTAACTTTTATGTGTCACATAATATTCTTCATTTAAAATCTTGGATTTTAGGGGCACCTGGGTGGCTCAGTCAGTTAAGTGTCTGTCTGCCTTGGGCTTGGATCTTGATCCTGTGGTCCTGGGATGGAGCCCCACATCAGTCTCCCTGCTCAGCAGGGAGTCTCCTTCTCCCTCTGCCCCTCTCCCTGCTTGTGCTCTCTCTCTGTCTCTTTCTCTAGCTTACGCTCTCTCAAATAGAATCTCAAAAAATAAAATAAAATCTTCCATTTTAAAAAATCTGAGTATAGCTGACATACAATGTTACATTCGTTTTAAAAAATTTGAGTATAGCTGACATACAATGTTACATTCGTTTCAGGTGTACAACTTAGTGATTTGACAAGTTTATACATTATGCTACTTTCACCACAAGCCTAGCTACCATCTGTCCTATTACATTGCTACTGCAATGTTGTTGACTGTACTCTTTTGATTTAAAAAATGTTTTTAAATGTAAAAAATCATTCTGCGCTCACAGACTAAATCAAAACAGGTGGTTTCTCATCTAAAATCTCATGAACTAGCCCATCAGATTATGAGAAACAGTAAAAAAATTTTGGTGGCTGAACTTCTGAGAGTCTCTAAAACTAGAGCCTGCCAAGTCTAGCTGCTTATCAGCATCATTTAGTGAGTTATCTTTGAAAATTCTACATTAAAGAACAGGTTACAAATTCAGATAGTTTAAAATCCAAAACTTAAAAAGGTAAAAATTCTTTTTCCCATTCCTTCCTTCCAGAGGTAAGAAGTATTAATTAACATTTCTTCATTTCCTTCTAGAGGTTGTCAGGTCACATAACTGAATATGTATTTGGATATGTATATACAAGAATGGATATGTGTGTTTACATATGTATTTATGTAAATACATAAGTTATGAATAGGAATTGTATATGTTTAATCCATATGTATGTGTATGTATATATATTTCTTTCTTAAAAATATAAACACTAGGATACTATAGACAGGTATTTATTTGCATTTTGCTTTTTTTTTTTTTTAAGATTTTATTTATTTGACAGAGAGAGATACAGCAAGAGAGGGAACACCAGCAGGCAGAGTGGGAGAGGGAGAAACAGGCTTCCTGCTGAGCAGGGAGCCTGATACAGGGCTCGATCCCAGGAACCTGGGATCATGACCTGAGCCGAAGGCAGACGCTTAATGATTGAGCCACCCAGGCGCCCCTGCATTTTGCTTTTTTAACATAATGATATATCTTGGATATAATTATTTTGTGTTTCCATACAATATTGCATTATATGTGCGTGCTTTATTTTATTTAATTAGTCCTTTGAAGAAAGAGATATTTAAATTAGTTCCAATCTTTTGTGCTTAGATTGTTTCCAAACCTTTACAAACATGGCTTCAGTGAACATGATGTTATTTATATATGATTTTGAACATGGGTGAGTATATTTGGAGAAAAATTTCCAGAAATGGAATTTCTGAGTCAAGGTGCATGTGCATTTATAATTATAAATATATATGCTTTGATATATATGCTTTCCATAGAAGCTGTACCAATTTATATTCTGTCTCTCTGGTAACGTGAGAGCTAACTATTTTCTCGACCCTCCCTAAAACTGCTCATCAAACTGTTAACTCTTTCATCCAATAGGTGAAAAGAATGAAGTTAATGTAGTTTTACTTTCTTACGAAAAACAGCAACTCTAGGATCCAGCAATTCTACTTCTCAGAGAGTTATCTGCACTCCCATGTTCAGTGCAGCATTATTTACAAGAGCCAAGATGTGGAAACAACCTGTTTCTGTTGATACACTTGTGACAGAATGGATCAACCTTGAGTATATTAGACTAAGTGAAGGAAGTCAGAGAAAAACAAATACTATAGGGGCGCCTGGGTGGCTCAGTCGTTAAGCGGCTGCCTTCGGCTCAGGCATGATCCTAGCGTTCTGGAATCGAGCCCTGCATCGGGCTCCCTGCTCAGCGAGGAACCTGCTTCTCCCTCTTCCTCTACTGTTCCCCCTGTTCCCCCTACTTGTGCTCTCTCGCTCTGTCAAATAAACAAATAAAATCTTAAAAAACAAAAAACAAAAAAAACCCCAAATACTATATGATGTCACCTATATGTGAAATCTAAAAAAAACCCCACAAAAAATGAACTCATAGCAACAGTAGATTGGTTGTTTCCAGAGAGTAGGGGAAGTGGCTGAAGGGTGAAGGTGGGCAAAGGGTACACACTTCAGTTTTAAAATGAATATGTTCTGGGGATTTAACTTACAGCATGGTTACAATAGTTAATAATACTGTATTATATACCTGTAAGTTGCCAAAAGAGTACGTCTTAAAAGTTCTCATCACATACACACACACAAAAGATAACTATATTAAGTGATGGATGTGTTAAATAACCTTATTGTGGTAATCGATTCACAATATATACATATATCAAATCACATTGTACACCTTAAACTTGCTTAATGTTATGTGTCACATATCTCAATAAAGCTATAAAAAATAGTCTTACTCATGGTTAGGCTACTTATTTTTCTTTTTACTTTTGTATCTTTTTTTTTTTTTTTTTAGAGAGAGAGAGAGCACAAGAGGGGGGCAAAAGGGAGGGAAGGAAAGAGAGGAGAGAGAGAGAGAGATCTCAAGCAGACTCCAGGGCTGAGCATGGAGTCCAACGCGGGGCTCTATCTCAGCACCCTGAGATCATGACCTCAGCCGAAACCAAGAGTCGACGCTCAACTACCTGAGCCACCCAGGCATCATCCTTTTGTATCTTTTGGTCACTTTTTTTTTTTCTATTGAATTGTTGACCTTTTCCTTATTAACTTATATGAATACTTTGTATATTGGATAAATTCATGATCATGATATGTGCTATAGTTTTGTTTGTGTTTTTGTCTTTTTCTTTATAGTTCTGATTATGTAGAAAGTCATATAATCAAAAGTATTAGTCATTTCTTTAGGCTTTTCTTTTTTTCTTCCTTTGACCACACTCAAGCCCAGAGTAGGAGTAGGGTGAGGCAAGTGCTTTATTTTTGCATCAGAGATGCCCCCTATGTCTAACCCTAATATCAACCCCTTTCTACTCCAAGCATTTAAAAAAATTTTCTGCAGTAGTATCCTCTAAAATCTTACTGGTTTAATTTTTATAATTTATCTTTATAACTTATTTTGATGTAAAATGTGAGGTGTAGATCTAAATAAATTCATTTTTCCCAGAAGGCTACCAACTTCTAATTACTTTATATGCTGTATCTCCACTACTCCTAATTTTGAATGCCACTTTATTGTGTAAAAAAATTTCTGTAGTACCCATTTTGTTTCCATATGTACCATTTTGTTCAAGTCATTTATCAGTACTGTATTGTTTTGATAGAGTTATGTAAAATGTTTCATATTGATAAAGGGATAGTCCCCACTGATTTCTTTTCAGAGTGTTCCTATGTTTTTCCATTTCAATTTTGAAATTATTATTTTTCTTAATTCTTGTATCAATTTATGGTGATTGTCTTAACATTTTTTAAATGTACAGAGAATTGACATTTTTATGATGTTGAGTCTTCCCATTCAAGAACATGGTATATTTTCTCATAGGCTTAAATTTTTTCTTCAGTAGTACATTTAGGTTCATATAGATTTTGTGATTTCCTGTACAGTTAATCCTGGTATAGTTTATCTTTTTTATTGCTATTTTAAATGGAGTATTGTATAAGTTTCTTCAGTTTTTTTCTCTATATCAATGCTATTGATTTCTTTTTTAAAAAATGCTTTTGATTTCTATGTATTAATTTGGTCTTAACTGATTTAACTGAATCTTTATTCTGAATACTTGGAGTTGATTCTGAAGTTTTACAGATATACATTTATCATCTGCAAGTGAAGATGCTTTCACCTTCTCCTTTCCAAGTTTTGCACTTCTAAATTTTCTTTTCTAATTGTATTTGTATCTCCAGAACAATGTTAATGGTTGTGGTGATTGTAGACATCCTTGTCTTATCCAGACTTCAGTGAGTTACTTTACTTTTTTTTATTTTTTAGATATTTTATTTATTTATTTGAGAGAGAGAGAGCACAAGTGGGAAGAGGGGCAGAGGGAGAAGCAGGCTCCCCACTGAGCAGGGAGCCAAATGTGGGGCTCAATCCCAGGACTCTGAGATCATGACCTGAGCCAAAGGCAAATGCTTAACCAACTAGCCACTCAGGCACCCCTCAGTGGGATATTTTAAATTTTTTTCAGTAAGTATGACGTTGGCTTTAATGCTGGGGTGGATATTTCCTTGTTAGGATAAATGAAAATAAATTAATACAAAAGTGTTTCCTTTTAAATTTAAAACTAGAGTTTGCATCCTATTAAATGCCTTTTCAGCCTTTCAGGAGACAGGAAATACTTAAATGCTTTGTCTCCTTGTAAATATTATTTTAACTAACTGACCTCTTACTCTTGAATCCTACTGGCATTCCCAGAAATCTCACTTCATCAAGGTGTATTCTTTATATATTCTGCTGGATGCTCTTTGCTAATTTATTGTTTGTTTGCTACATTCCAATTTGGAAATGAGATGACTCTGTAGAATTTTCTTTGTTATCCTTGTTGAGACACTGTTTTGTTCAATTCTCATTTGGGATTTTCCTTCTTCATTAAAGAGTATTAGAATTGAATATTCTTTGGTTACTTGATAAATTCTTGGGGAGTCTTTAAAAATAGGAGTTTCTCAACTCCATCCCCATTGAACTTACAGGGATAAAATCTCAGTCGTTGAGTGGAGAGCAGTGCCTGGCACATAGCACTGGATACTCTGTAAGTACTTAACTGATTGAATTTGAATATCAGTTTTAAAGAAAGCTGTCCGAGTTGTTCTGATGATCAGACAGGCTTTCGGGAAGTGCTGGTCTAAACCGTTTTCCTATTTAAGCTTGCATAATACCTAAAGCGTGATGCTCTTTTGTTTACGCAACTTATATCCAAAAGCTTGCTTGGTTGATGTTAACTAGACTTGCTGTGGTGATCTTTCTGCATTCAATACAAATATCAGTCATTACATTGTACATCTGAAAGTAATACTATGTCAACTACACCTCAATAAAAGCTTGCTTGGGTAGTTAAGAAATCAATACATAGATATATAGACGTCTTGTTTATAAAAACAAAACAAAACAAAAAAAACATTCTAATGGCAACTGTTAGTCCAAACAGCATACAATAGCAGAGCAAATACTTGTATCCTTTTAAAAGCGAACATGCTAGTTTTTAGCTCTTGTATGAGGAGGTATCTCTATTATCTTCCAAAAATAACAAAGAGGTGTTTTACCTTTTTTGAGAATGAAAGGGATCTTCTTCCTAAGTCTGTACCCAAGTGATGTTATCACTCCGTCCTAAAACAGAATACAGAAATAAATGCATTAAATCGGGACCACGGAAGAGCTCAGAATGGGCATTGTGATAAGCAGGTGTCTATCTACACATGGTTAACTCAGCTACCAAGCAGTTGTCTGACGTATGGTATAGGGGATACATAATTATAACTAGATATGGAGAGATTGTGTCCTTCAAATGATAGTGCAGAGGATTTGTGACTGGTTCAAATCTCAAAGCCCACGTAGGTGTTGAATCACTGCTATTATATGATTACTGGTGATTGAAAGAGCATCTTTTTTTTTTTTTTAAGATTTTATTTATTTATTTGAGAAAGAGAGAGCAAGAAAGCACAAGCAGGCAGAGTGGCAGAGGGAGAGGGAGAAGCCCGCTCCCTGCTCAGGAGGGAGCCTGACATGGGGCTTGATTCCAGGACCCTGGGGTCATGACCTGAGTTCTAGGCAGGTGCTTAACTGACTGAGCCACCCAGGTGCTGAAGGAGTATCTTTGGATGGTGCAGAGGTCTGACTTCCAGAATGTACAGGAGGAAATAACAGTCAATCTTTGTATATTTTGTAGATATATTATGAATACTTTGGACTGTACTACACAGTGCCCTTGTATCTTGAGTGCCAAGAGATACCAACTCTTTCAAAGTCAGAATACATAATGAAAAAAACAAATTCCATATTTCGCTTTGAGTTTTGATGTGGAAAAAAAATCTGGTGTGGTAATTTCATGTTTGAGGGACACAATAAAACAAATGTGTTTCAGAAGCATCCGAAAGAGTGGAGGAGAGGGAAACAGAGCATAATGAGTAGAAGGAGATCCCACTAGCCTTTAAAAATTAAAACAAGTGGTTGGAAATATGTATTAGAGATTGAAGAATAAAAATCATTGAGAAGAATGCAAAAAAATTCAGAAATATTGCTGAGTATTTTCAGGAAATGTCTCAGTCTAAAGATGAGAAATATTGAATTAATTTGAAAATAGAAATAGTTGCAGACTAGTTTGGACCCAAACTGTGTGTTTCAGTTGTCAGACTGTGGTTTCTGGTTTTGATATCCTAGTTTAAAGATGGCCAGGAATTATGAAACAGAATTACAAAGCAAGACCTGCATGACTGCGTGATTTTAGCTTATTGGTTTAATTTTTTTTCCCTTGTTTTTTTGGCAACAGTTTTATTAAAATATTCACACATCAATACAGTTCATCCACTGAAAGTATATTTTTGTTTGTTTTGTTTTTTTGGTTTTTTTGTATATTCACAGAGCTGTGCAACCATCACTACCATCAACTTTAGAGCATTTGCATCACTTCAAAAAGAAACCCTGTACTTTTTAGCTATCACTTCCTGTTCTTTCCACCTCCCCCAGCCATTAGAAATACCTAATCTACTTTTTGTCTCTATTAATTTTCTTATTCTGCATATTTCATATAAGTGGAATCTCACAAGATGTGGTCTTTTGTGATAGGACACTTTCAGTTAGAATGTTTTCAAGGTTCATTTGTGTTGTGCCTTGTATTAGGACTTAATTTCTTTATATGGTCAAATACTAGTCCATTGTATGGATATACCACATTTTATTTACCCATTCAACCGTTGATGGGCATTTGGGTGATTTTTGCTCTTTGTCTTTTATGAATAATGCTGCTATGAACATTTGTGTGCAAACTTTTGTATGAATTTATGTTTTCATTTCTCTTGTATGTATACCTAGAAGGGAATTGCTGGATTACATGGTAACACTGCATTGAACTTTTGGAGAAACTACCAGACCATTTTTCGAAGTGGCTGCACTATTTTACAGTCTCATGAGCAGTATAACTGGTTTGTTACTACCTGATTTTAAAATCTTAACGTTGGAAGACATATTAGTTAAGCAGATACTGGTTTAGCAGAAATCCTTCCTATCGGTAATAATCCCAGAAGATTTTCTTTACAACTTTGCTTAGGCATATATAGTAACTTCACATCACATTTTGCCTTAGATAAGAGTTATTCTAGAAACAGCCACTGATACTGTGCTTCTATTTACTTTCCCTCTTCTGTTGCAAATATTACTCATTGCTAGAACTTCAGCAGTGGGAAGAATGGCTCTTCTCTGCTCCTAATCAACTTAGTTCCACAAACATTAAAGGAACATCTGCCATATGCCTTACTCCACTTAATACTGGGTGTACCAAGGTGAAACAATATAATCCCTGCTCTCCATTCATAGCCTTGTAGCGAAGCCATATTATATTACTTTTATACACTTTATCTCATAATAACTATAGGCTGAATGTGGTACAAAGTTTAAACTTCAGGGTCTCTGTTCCTTACCATAATTCTGTCTCCAGCTCTGGCTATGCTTATCTATCTTCTGAGATTTTATTCATTCTCTAGTATGTATTTATTGAGTACCTACTTTATGCTAGGCATTGGGCTGGATGCTGGACAGTTCATTTGATTCAAAAGGAAGTTAAGATCTGGGTGTGGGGGGAGCACTTTTTTTTTTTTCTTGAACCATTTATTATCTTTCTCCAGTGAATTTCCCTTTTCTCCCTAACATATTTAACTTTTTGGTGCAGTCCTCCGTGGATTGCCATATACTACTCTGTACCTTGTACTCAGACTTCCTTTTCACCCCTGCTTGTAATCCTCATTGATTCTGAATTTCATTATCTCAATTATTTCCTACATGCTGCTAGATGGTAAAAGGCTTAACTGAATGTAAACCAATTCTTAATGGAGTTTCCAGCTGATGTCAGTCATTTTCTCCATTAAAATCCTGGTTTCTTAACTGAAATAGCAGACTCAAAGAGTTTTTAAAATTTATGGCATAATTTGAGTATATTTTTCATAATTCCACCAGAAAGTGTTAATGGGCATTTGAAAGTGAATACACAGAATGTTGGTGCCCTATGCTACCGCATGCCGTTTACCTCAGTCCTGAGGGTCTTTAAGGGTAGCAACTAGTTTAGTCTTTGGTACTTTAAGGTTACTGAGCGCATTGTTCTATAACTATTGTGTTTATATAGAGAGATGCCTGATAAATGATAGTTAGGAAAATATTTCTCTCTTTATTTTGCAAAAGTGTATTGCTGTTTTAGATATACGGTTTCTGTGATTGTTAAATGGAAGAATTAACTTGGCTGAACATTGATAGATAATTGATGCATCTGGTAAGGAATGAATGAACTTGGAAAGAAAGTCAGTATTTCAGAATTTGAAATTATGCTCTTGTTGGTGTCTCTTTGGTCCACTGATGTTACCATTCCAAGTAGTGGTCAAGTGTTTTGTGGTCATACTACTAGTTTTTCATCGGTTATGTGGAAACAAATGATTCTGTTTCCATTTCTGTTACGTGGAGATGTAGAAGTCAATTTTGAGAATTTTCTTGGTAAAATATTTCTTTATAGATTAAGATACATGTATTTGTTTCTTAGGTCAAGTAAAACAGTAAGTAAAAAATAGAAATGTTTTCTAAACATGTAGCTGATGACAAATTTATATTAGAAAATCACTGCAGCTGTTTACTGGAGTCAGTATAGCAAATATTTGTTTAGCTGAAATTCTTAGCAAGTTGGATAAAGTGTAATTTTCTGCAGATCCTTCTGTCAAGTCGTTCTACAGTATTTTCTGTTCTTAATAAATACAGGTCAGGAGTTTGAAGCAGATTTTCATGGATCTTAGTTGTTTTTAGAATATCATTACGACCTATCAAACAATTATTTTCCAGGACTCTGGTTACCAAAGTTATAGGCAACCAAATAAATTCTTCACTATTTCTATAAAAGATTGTACAAATTGTTGCTGTTTTTCAGTTTTTTAGGTGCACACTTTAGAAACATCTGATCTTTTCTGACTCCCCTCCCTCATTTGAAGGTGGTACATAACAAATTATTCCAGTTGAGTTTTCTTTTTAACCAGACTATGGGTAAGAGACTAGGTATTTTAAAACAATCCAAATGACATAATTTAGAAAGAAAATGAGATTCCAGTACCTCTTGAGAGTGTCTGGGGCATTCTATTTTTTTGTTGTTCTCAATGGCAAAGTTGGAAGGAACTGTGACGAGTGAGAGGCAGAGGACCACAGCTGACTGTAATGTCATGGCTTCTTGAGAATTCCTCACAAGAAGCTAGATGGTAGAAAATAATTTTCAGAGCCTAGTAGGTGACTTAGGCTGTTAGTAAAAGACACTGATTATAAGTCAGACCAAACCTATGCCCACAGATTAATCTGAGTATGTGAGCTCACATGGTACAACCACCTAGAACTTTCATTCACATTTTATTTCAAAAGTATTTAAAAAACAGGGGCTCCTAGGTGGGCGCAGTCGTTAAGCTTCTGCCTTTGGCTCAGGGCGTGATCCCAGCATTCTGGGATCGAGCCCCACATCAGGCTCCTCCGCTAGGAGCCTGCTTTTTCCTCTCCCACTCCCCCTGCTTGTGTTCCCTCTCTTGCTGGCTGTCTCTGTCAAATAAATAAATAAAATCTTAAAAAAAAAAAGTATTTAAAAAACACAAATAACTCAAAGTTGACTTGGTGAAAAGCCACATTCTGGGCTTCCTGGGAGTAGTACAATGAAGTTGAAAAAGAACTGGACCAGGGTACCAAAAAGTTTACTTCTGGCTGCATGTCAGGGCAAGGCAGTGAAACTCAAGTAAGATTGTGCTTATTAAAGGCCTTGCAACCATTAAGTACAATGCAGAGGTGACTTCTGGCATGCAAAAATACTCTTTGCCTTTTGATTCTTCTTGACCTAATAGATTAAAACCACATTTTAAATCTCTACCAAGATAATAAAATTAGGCATGAACAAACATGCTTAAAAGAATTCAGAGGGAAAACAAAATGGAAGATTCTTGTTCTTGAGTTGCTCTCTAGTCACTTACCTTTCTCATCCTTCCATCAGTTACTCAGCCTTTTGCTCTTCAACTTAAAACCTTGCCCTTCTTTAAAATCATTCCTCTCATTCTAGTATGTTCCCCTTGCCAGCAGTGTATCCCTTTAGAACCCCTCCAGGTTAAACATGGTTGCCACTCTGGGTTGGCTCTATTTAAATTACTTCCCTCCCTAATCTACAGCGGACACATTAAAAAAAAATTTTTTTTAAGTTTTATTTATTTAAGTAATCTCTACACCCAACATGGGAATCAAACTCAAGAGCCTGAGATCAAGAGTCACATATTCCTCTGACTGAGCTAGTCAGGTGCCCCTGCAGTGGACCCATTTTAAAAAATTTCTTTGTCTCCCAGCACTGGAAAACTCTGTTTAACATTAGCCATGGTGATTGATAAGGATCTCAATTTAAGTTTCTATAACCAATACCATAAAGCATTTCAGCAGGCCATCTTTACTTTATGGATTGGTCATCCTGTACCTTAAAGACTAAAACAAAGAAAGGGTAGATTTTAGTAAGAGGTAGGGATAGCTGAATCTGGAGCACAAAGTCCAATGTGGGGAGAGGACAGGCTCTTTGTCAGTGTAAAGTTGCAGTGGAGAAAGGGAAGCAACCATCTAAGACAGGGTCTTCACCTGCATCCAGTGGGCTTCTAGAAGGTCTATGATAAGCCTATAGGAAGTCCCAAAAGCCCTGAAATTGTATGCAAAATTTTATGTGCCTCTGTTCATTCCCTTGGGGAAGAAAGCTCCTAATTGCCTTAAGATTTTTCCAGCAGTTTTGTATGCAAAGAAGAGTTAAAAAACAAAAAAGTTTAGTTTTCCTCTTACACTGCTGGTGGGAATGCAAGCTGGTGCAGGCACTCTGGAGAACAGTATGGAGGTTCCTCAAAAAGAAATAGAGCTACCCTATAACCCAGCAATTACACAAGTAGGTACGTACCCAAAGGATACAAACATAGTGATCCGAAAGGGTACCTGCACCCCAATGTTTATAGCAGCAATGTCCACAATAGCCGAAGTATGGAAAGAGCCCAGATGTCCATCACAGATGAATGGATAAAGAAGATGTGGTATGTGTGTGTGTGTGTGTGTGTGTGTGTGTGTGTGTGTGTGTGTGTATAAAATGAAGTATCATGCAGCTACCAAAAAAGTGAAATCTTATATTTGCAACAGTGTGGATAGAACTAGAAGGTACTATACTAAGTGAAATAAGTCAATCTGAGAAAGGACATTATCATATGATTTCACTCATATGTGAAATTTAAGAAACAAAACAGAGAATCATAGGGGAAGGGAGGGAAAAATAAGATGAAATCAGAGAGGGAGACAAACCATAAGAGACTCTTAACTATAGGAAATAAACTGAAGTTTGCCGGAGGGCAGGTGGGAGGGAGGATGGGGTAACTGGGTGATGGGCATTAAAGGAGGGCACTTGGTGGAATGAGCACTGGGTGTTATATGCAACTGATGAATCACTAAATTCTACCTCTGAAACTAATAATATACTATATGTTAATTAATTGAATTTAAATAAAAAAAAGTTAGTTCAGAGGAAGCATTAGAAAAGGTTCTCTACGGTAGTGTCAGAGCTAAGTACGTGAAATCTATATCAAAAGAGAGAAAGCATAACTTTACTATTTTCATATTTTAAAACTGCCAAATTTAGAGATGAGTGGGAACCAGTCTTTTTTTTTTTCAAATTTGAAGTTATGATGTATTATTGTCAAAGATGGTTCAAATTAAAAAAATCACAGTATTGATTTTCCATTTTACACTGATAAATTTTAAAAAATGTATCAAATATATTCTATGACCAAGCAAAGCAATTTATATGTTACTATTTTTGGATGAACAATACTTTTGTTGGTGAAGTAGAATGGTAACCGCTGACGGTCCTTAAATACAAATGCGTGAGTTAAGCTACTTGGGGGAAACAGATGAATATGACAGGATTATGGCCCTGGATCAGCTTGGAAAGTACTCAGGAGGCACATTAACTAAAGTCTACAGTTAGGTGTTCTAGACATTGGCTAGTTAGCATTTTCTGCCACTAGAATTTTACTTCTCAGAAGTATTTTAACATAACTCATTTACTTAGATGTTATGTTTAAAAAATCTCTATTTTAAAATAAAACAACCCAAAAAACCCCCCAGGAACAGTTGTTACTTGTAGCATAATTTTTAAAGGGTCATTTTTGGTCAATGTCAGTAATATAAATAGAGTCTGAAGCTAGCGGAGGAAATCCAGTTCATTAAAAGAAGAACAATACAATTTCATTTAACATTCCCCACCCCTTACTGAAGACCTCACTTCGGAATAGTAACAAATTGATCATTTAAATGTAACTGAGCTTGACCAGAGATTAAATAATCTGGAAATTTTGCTTGCTTACCTGAACTGGCAAATGTTCTTGCTGGAAGTGTATTCTGGATATTTCTGGTTAAAAATGGGTGTGGATTTATAGACACACACACACACCTGACTAACCGCCCCACCTGCATCGAAACAAGAGCACAGTCACCTGCAAACTTACAAAACTAGGCTTGTCTGAAAAACCCGTATTTATTTCCAGTTCTCAGGATTCTCACACTAAGAAACTGTTTTCTCTTTCTCTAAATTAAGATTGAATGTCCTCATAAAATGAAGCCAAATGCCATCTTGCACTTTTTTCTCTTCTACCTTTTTTCCTTCCCAAGATAATTTAATGTTTGGCTAGAGTTCAACATTAAAAAAAAAAAAAAGAGAGAGAAGAAGAAGAAAGGAACGGGTATGAACGTAGGCACTGTGTGTATGCCATTGTTCTTGCTCTTGTTGGAAGTTCAGTGAGGCTTGCAGATTAGATAGAAAGCACATAGAAATTCCTCAGGGTTATTCTGTTTACAGGAGTACAATTAACAGCTAAAGAGAACAGGTCTTTTTTTTTTTTCTAAGAAAGGTAAAGAAATAAAAATGCTGTTTTAAAATTTAATACTTTGATCATTTTATAAGTTGATTACTGTTGACAGTCTTCTGGTAGAACCCTTTACTATGCAAAAAAGAGGAAAACAGGTAGCTGGGTTAAGTTTGCTGATATTTATCTATTAGTTAGATTTTTAAAATTTTTACATTTCGTGATCATGGTAAAACATTTTTAAAGTACAGTATTGGGTCAAAAAGTAACATGCTCTTCCTCATTCACCAGTACTGCCTTTGTCCATCCCACCCCCAAAGCAGAGCCCTAACCAAGTTCTACTTTCTTGAGTTAATTACTGTTAAAAGTGCAGGGCAGGTTTACCAAATCTGACCCACCTTTTTTTTTTTTGGACAGCCCAGGAACTAAGATTTTTACATTTTTAAATGGTTAGGAAAAAATTATATTTTGTGACACGTAAAACTTGCATGAATTTTAAATTCCCGTGTCCACAAAGAGAGATTCCCGGATGGAGTGCGGCCATGTTCATTTCCTTACATATTGTGTGTGGCTACTTCTGCATTCTAACAGCAAAGCGGGTGCTATGACAGAGTCTGTACAGCCCGCAAAACTCGAAGTTTTTACTATATGGTTTTTTACAGGAAAATTTTGGTGATCCCTAATCTAGGGTATTTTTCATGAGTTTGTCTCCCTCTCCCCCTCCCTCCCTTCTTGTTTCTCTTTTTTTGTCTAATTGCTCAATATGTTAACAAATGCACTGCTAAAGAGTGGGGGCGATGTTTGTTTTGCTTCCAATATTAGAGTGCGCTTCTAGTATTTTAGCTTTAGACATAGGGCTGGTTTGATTTACCATGTTAAGGTAAATATTTTTCTTATACTGCGTCTCTTAAAGGAAAGAATGTAGGTTTCGTCCTTATAAAGATGGATGTGCGTTTTCTCGTTTTATATAGTAAATTTACCGTTTGCCTAATTGAACCTTCCTTGTGGTCCTAAGAGAAACCCCATGTAGCCGGCTTGTATGATCCTTTTACAATTCCACTGGTTTAGGTGTTTCTTCGAAAGTGCTTTCTTTCTTATATGGGATTCTGAAGGGAATCTTTCTTGGAACATGCTATTCAAACAAAATCCTTCGTGCTGAAGGTGAAGAAACTTGACTTACAATTTTAATTTTAAATCCAGCATTTACAAAGCAAAGAAACAGCTGGGCTGTGATCCCTACATTTTCTTCTTACAGAGATTGGGAGAGCTTTTCACCTTGTATTTGACAGCTGGTGGTTTATGAAAAAACCTCAAAATATTCTGACTTCCCTGTTGAACTCCTCATGTATTCTCTATCTTAAGACATACTGAGATGATGATAAAAAAGAGGCAGTCAAGTATCCTAAGGGGTAGTGAGGTCAGGTCCCATGTTATCTGCGCTGATTAAGGTCATTGGTTCTCACCCACTAGTGTGACCATACAATATACAATATGTTCCCTAAACAAGGACAACTTTGAGAGTTAAAGGAAGTAATAAAAGCCATTGGAATTGCATAATTTAAAATATGTTTGTCAGCCCAAATTGGTTTTGTTGTATAACACATCAGAAATCATTCAATTAATGACTATTCTCAAAATTAAAATTCTTTAAAAAATATTCATATACGTCATACCAAAATTTTATAAATTATTCTTTGTATATACGAACATTATTATTATTATTTTATTTTTAGACTCCATACCCAGTGTGGTGCTTGAACTCACAACCCTGAGATCAAGTCGCATGCTGTACTGATTGATCTAGCCAGGTGCCCCAACATTCATCAGTTTCTTAATAGTATTTGTCTTTCTACCAGGTGTCTGGTATTTTTCTGAAGATTTTTCTGGTATTATCAATTTATTTTTCAATGTGATCTTATTTTTTTTGTCATAAAAATGCCTGCAATTATCTTTACATTTTTCCTTGTGGTGAAATTCCAATTCCTTGGAATTTTCCTCAGCTTTAATTAGCATTTCTCTATGGACTCTACTGTTTTTTACTAAGAAAATACTCTTTCTGTAGGTGTTTGGTTATCTGGAAAATTCAAGAAATTTTGTTTCAGTGGAGGATAATCTTTTTTAATCTTAAAGTCATTTTTAATCTTATTGAGAAATTATCTTCTACTTTATTTTTGTCTTTGTTTAGAGTCACTTCTTCACCAGGTTTTATACAATGAAACATGCGAAATAACTTGTTTCTTTTCATATTTATTTAAAATGTTTCATTAAATTTCCAAGCTACAAAATTGTAGGTTCTTTCTATTTCATTCTATTTGGGAACAAAATATAAATTTATCCAATTAAATAAAGGTATTTAATAAATCAAGATAGTCCCATTTAGGGTTCATTCTTTCAAGGACACTGACCATATTTTTATAAGATTATTTGGTCACATAAATCATAAATTGAGTTTAGGGATAGGATTACCTATCCATTTAGAGTATGTGTATATATTTGTATGCATGTACCCGTCTGACTGTCTGTTTCAATTTGTCAGTCTCTCACTGAGGAAAAAAATAAATATTTTGAAAGGTCAGCAGTGGGACATAGGTCTGCCTCCTACCTATCTTCCAGTGTATGGGTCTCTTTCCTGGGGGCAGTAGTTATTACCAACTTTCTGAGCCCTCTTCCAGAAATATTTTCTCTATATTGAAGCATGTCCCTATCCATCCATGAATCATCTCTCTATATACCTACCTATTATATTTGTTTGTTGTTTTTTTATTTTTAAAATTTTCCAATATAGTTAACATACCGTGTTAAATTAGTTTCAGATATACAATACAGTGATTGTATAATTCTATATGTTACACAGTGCTCATCATGATAAATGCACTCTTTAATCCCCATCACCTATTTCACCCCCCCCCCACCTCCCCTCTGGTAACCATCAGTCTGTTCTCTACAGTCTATTTTTTAGTTTGTCTTTATTTTCTTTGTTCATTTATTTTGTTTCTTAAATTCCACATATGAGTAAAATCATATAGTATTTGTTTTTCTCTAACTTATCTCACTTAGCATGTATACCCTCTAGATTTATCCATGTTGTTGCAAATGACAAGATTTCTTTTTTCTTATGGTTGAGTAACATTCCATTGTGTATGTGTATGTATGTTTGTGTGTTTGTGTGTATGTATGTATATATATATACATACGTATGTATATACATATGTATGTGTGTTGTGTGTGTGTATACACACCACATCTTTATCCATTCATCTATCAATATCCCATTGTGGTTTTGATTTGCATTTCCCAGTGATGAGTGACATTGAGCATCTCATCATGTCTGTTGGTCATCTGTAGGTCTTCTTTGGACAAATGTCTGTTCATGTCTTCTGCCCATTTTTAATTGGATTATTTGTTTTTCTGGTGTTGAGTTGTATAAGTTCCTTATATATTAAATACTAATCCTTTGTCAGGTATGTCATTGCAAATATTTTCTCCCATTCCATAGGTTGCCTTTTAGTTTGTTGATTGTTTCCTTTGCTGTGAAGAAGCTTTTTATTTTTATATAGTTCCAGTAGTTGTTGCTTTTGTTTCCCTTGCCTCAGGGGACATATCTAGAAATATGTTGCCATGGCCGATGTCAGAAAAATTATTGCTGCGCTCTCTTGTGGGGGTTTTATGGTTTCAGGTCTCGCATTTAGCTCCTTAATCCATTTTTAGTTTATTTTTGTGTATGGTGTAAGAAAATGGTCCAGCTTTATTCTTTTGCATGTTGCTGGTCCAATTTTCCAGCACCATTTATTGAAGAGACTGTTTTTTAGCATTGCATATTCTTTCCTTCTTTGTCGAAGATTAATAGATGACATAATTGTAGGTTTATTTCTGAACTCTCTATTCTCTTCCATTGATCTCTGCATCTATTTTTGTGCCGGTAATATACTGTTTAGATTACTACAGCTTTGAAATCTGGGATTGTGATGGCTCCAGTTTTGTTCTTTTTTCAAGATTGCTTTGACTATTTGGGGTCTTTTGTGGTTAGATACAAATTTTAGGATTGTTTGTTCTAGTTCTGTGAGAAGCACTGTTCGTGTTTTGATAAGGATTGCATTAAGTCTGTAGATTGCTTTGGGAAGTATGGACATTTTAACAATATTGGTTCTTCCAATCCATGAGCATGGAATACCCTTCCATTTGCTTGTGTCATCTTTAATTTCTTTCATCAGTGTTTTATAGTTTTTAGCATATAGGTCTTTCACCTCCTTAGTTTATTCCAAGTATTATTTTTGGTATAATTATAAATGGGATATTTTTCTTAATTTCTTTCTCTGCTGCCTCACTATTAGTGTATAGAAATCTAATGGATTTCTGTATATTGATTTTGTATTCTGCAGCCTTAATTCATTCATTAGTTCTAGTAGTTTTTTGGTGCAGCCTTTAAGGTTTTCTATATAAAACTACCTATTAAAATTTTATATTAACACAAATGATGCCATTCTATCAATACTTCTGAACCTCCCTTTTTCATTTAATAATATTGAATATTGTACTATATCAGATAAGGACTTATGCAGCTATTCACAAAATGAAAGAGAAAGAATACCCTATAGAGAATGTTTATCTGTCTTTATTTTCTAAATAAATACTTACTTTAAAAATAGTGTTTTTTGGGAAAAAAAAAGACTCTTTGGTTTGAAGGAATAGATATCCCCAGCATTTGTTATGGAGCAGTGTTATTTTTTACCGAACATCTTAAAAGCATAGTATTTTTATAAGCTGCTCATGGTCAGCATCTGAAAACTACAGATTCTTGTCATCTGTCAAGAATGATGACACTTCCCAATGCAAAATAATATCCCTTTCATTTCCTTGAAGTATCTCAGGTTCCTAAACCTTTAGGACACTGCAGCTAAACACGTGGTAAACAATTGGTTTTTTCACAATATGGGTATAAATGAGATTTATTCTTTGGTACTTGCCCTCTGGGCTATTAAAATTAAATAGAATTGTGAATATAGCTGTTGGATTTTACTTTTATCCATAAAAATGTTCCGATGCCTTGAACAGGCAGAGCATTTTCCCTCCCATAGAGATCAGGGACAGAGACTGGTCACTCAGATACAGTTTGGGGAGAGAGCCCTGACAGGTCTGCACATAGGTCCCAAACTAGTTTTCAGATGGATCAAGTGGTAAAGAGAAAGCAAAACCAACTAGTCACAGAACCAGGGGGAGGAGAGAAGTAAGCAGTCGGTCTGGGGAGTAAACAGCGGCAGGGCTCTTGGGTGATGTGTGGGACAGTTGGTTCCATTTAAGAGCTGGAGGGAGTGTGGATATGGCCTTATCATGAGCTTAGAGGATGAAGAATCTTAAGATGGCAAATATGATGTTTATAATGAGATAAATCTGAGTTTTAAAACTTATGATTGTATCTGCCAAAACTAAATTATATTCATACGCTAATGTGAAAGTACCACGATGCAGAATACATTATGTTTTTAGGGGAATTATACATCTTTGTGTAGGCAACCATTTTATTTTGATAACTTTAGAAAAAACTGAAAGAGGAGTGTTCCCTGAAAGAGAATACAGCTCCTCCAGCTGGTCGTCCACTTCACACAGCTAAATGCAATACTCGGTCAGGTTCTTAGGGGCGAAATACTATACAAACAAATTCACAATGAAAATTAATGTTCAAAGAGCTACTTCTCCAAGTCCATTAAATTGTGAGTTATAATTCTTCTATGTATGCACTGATATCTTGTGTGCTTCAACAGTGAACAATACACTAACAGTCCTAGGTCCTGCTAAAGATCGTCATTCATCTTCTGTCCGTTTAGTTGAAGATAATACAAGATTTTAACTTCATATTTTACATTTGTTGTATATACTCTTTAGAGAATTACTCTACTAAATACTGTGGGTTGCTCACTTATGATTATTTTTCTTTCATACAGGCCTCTTTTTTGAAAGACACTGATTTAGTTCAGATACTCTTTTTCTGTGGTATTCTGTGTTTAGGGGAGGTTGGCCACATAGCTAGTCCTGGAGGGAAATCTTGATTAGTCTATTGCCATGCCTTTCAACCGGAGACATTTGGTGATATCTAGAGACACTTGAAACTGTCACAACTGGAGAGGGTGCTACTGGTGCCCAAGTGTAGAGGCCAGAGTTGATTTTAAATGTCCTACCATGTACAGGACATCTCCCTCAGCAAAGAATTATCCAGCCCCAAATGTCGGTAGTGCTGAGGCTGAGAACCCCTGGTCTATTTTAACCCAGTCGTGGTGATGCCACTCCAAACCAGTCAACGCTGGTGTAAGTATGCATATGTGATTGCTTCTGGCCAATGAATAAGAGAGGGAATCTAAGTAAAGTTTTTTTTTCTCATTAATAAAGGTCAGTAAATATGAAAAAAATGTCCCTCTTTGCCATCATTTATGATCATGTTTAGATGTAATGCATCTAACTATGATGGCCACCTTGATAGCATGAGGATGGTTAAGAAACACAAAGTTGATGTACTTTAAGAGCTTGGTAGAAAGATGAAAAGAATCTGTGTGTGTATGTATATGTGTGTGTCTGTGTGTGTTTAAATATCAGAGTCATTGCTTTGACCAGTCTTAGAACCATCATGACTTAGGGCTTGCTCTATTAAAAAAAAACAAAACCCAAAACCTTTTGTTTAAACCAATAGGGTCAGTTTTCTGTCACTTTCAGTCAATAACGTTCTAACTGATAAAATTTAGTATTTGCAGGACGCCTGGGTGGCTCAGTTGGTTAAGCGTCTGTCTTCGGCTCAGGTCATAATCTCAGGGTCCTGGGACCGAACCCCGCTTTAGGCTCCCAGCTGAGCAGGGAGCCTGCTTCTCCCTCTACCCCTGCAGCTCTCCCTGCTTGTACTCTCTCTCTCTCTCTTTCTCTCTGTCAAATAAATAAATAAATAAATCTAAAAAAATTTAGTGTTTGCTTGTTTCATAATAAATTTTTCCACATTTTTTGACATTTAGTTTCATTGGTTTCATTTCTCATTGTTACTTCTCTATGTCATATTTTTTCCATTGGAATTTTGTTTTGTTTTGTGAAATTTTAGAGCAAAAGTACTTGTGTTATTTCTTGATCTGTTTCAGTCTAAAATGTCTTTATGGTCCTTTCATGAAAATGAGAGCTTGCTTGGGTGTTGAATTATTCCTGGTTCCGTGATTTCCGGTTGTACTTGTTCGTATGCAGTATCGTCTAACTGTTCAGTGTGGAAGGAAGACTTGAGATGACTCTGGCTCTGCTTTTTATCTTATTTTTTAAAGATTTTATTTATTTGAGAGGGAAGGAGGGAGAGACAGAGAGTGACAAGAGCAGAAGAGCAGGGGGAGAGGGAGAAGCATACTCCCCACTGAGCAGGGATCCTGATACGGGGGCTTGATCCCAGGACACCGGGATCATGACCTGAGCGGAAGGCAGGCACTTAACTGACTCAGCCACCCCGGCGCCCCAAATCTGACTCTCATGAAAAAAAAAAAAAAAACTTAATCAAGATATTATCAAGTATAATTTTGTCTGAAAGGCTAAGAATTTGTCTAATGTAAATACCCAAGGCTATGTTCTTATCTATAGAGGGTTTTGTTTTTTTTTTTGTACTATGTAGCTGTTATTGATTTTCATTCTGTTAAACTATTTCTTTCTTGAAAATTGTTTTATATTTATTGGATTTCTGACACTATTATCTATGTGTCCTTTATAATTATTATCTCTTTAGCCTTTTACTCAGAGAATTTCTCATTTATCTTCTGTTGTGACTTTTGTAGTATTGAATGTATCATTCACTGTTTCCATTACAGTAAAAAAGTTAGCTGTCCCACTTTTCAATTATAAGCCTCTTAACTGTTCTGAAATTGTTCCCTTTATGACTGCAGATCTTGTTTTCATATATATGAGGTAAAATGCCTTTGTAGAGGTGTATCGAGCCAGATCTTAAACCTTCAGAGTGACCTCAGGTTTTCAAGCCAGGATCTTTGCCAGATTTATACTGTGGGTATCTTTGCGGCCCCCCACTCTACAAAGATTCCAAGTTTTACTGCATTTGCTGGAAACTCCCGCAGAATTTAAATTTACTACCACCTACCATTCCATAACTAAGCCTTATTTTCAGGACCCCTGCAAACCTGCTGGATGGCGATTCCTTTCATTTTCATCCTTGAAGGCACACCTTGATATGTATTAGATTCTGGGCATATCAGTCCTTCTCTCACTCTGGTCTTGCCTGTACTTGATTTTTTGGTTTGGCTAACTACACCTATTGTTAATTGCCAAGAAGGTATAATTTTTCCCCCTATAATACTCAGAGGCGTGTTTGGGAGAATGTAGATTCTACTTGCCATCTTGATTTGAAAGTTGCTCTTGACCCCACCTTAAACTGAGCCTAAATGGGTTCAGTGACTTGGCAAATCTCACAGTAAGTGGCTCAAACTTAGATTTTTGAACCCAGATTTTGTGTTTTCTCCACTAAGGGAGGCCTCACACATAGTGTGTAAGAGTAGAGGCCCTGGGGAAGAGGAGTAGACAGGTTCTAACATCTGGAAGAGCAGGCCTATTCTGGGCCAGTTTGGGAACCTGAGTCTCCAGTGCTGATTGGAGGGAAAGCAAAAACATGAAAGGGTGATTTTCTTTTTTACCATTATTCTTCACAGTGGGACCAGTCATGTATTCCATCATGCTTCATCTAACATTTTCATCATTACCTTAACAGTTTTTACGACAACTTATCACTTACAGAAAGTCACTTGAGAAACAATGATCATGGAGCCCTCTGCACTCACCCTCCCATTGTCCTGCTCTAAGCCCTGAATGTCTAGGTTCAAAAACCTCATTAGTAGTCCCTGCAACCCAAGGCAAGTCATTAATACAAATAGAAATGATGATAATGTTCATCTTACAAACTTGTTGTGAGGATTAAATGAGTGAGGACCTGAAAAGTGACAGGAAGTGAACTCTACCTTCCCAGACATGTTCTACTCTGAACCAGGCTCTCTTACAGTTAATGGAGGTGAGACAGGGAATACAAAGGTCAAGTTGCTGTCTTTTTTGGAAGAGATGATAAATGCACAAAAAATAATGTTTGATGAATTCCCAATCTCAGTTGCCTTATTTATTACTATAACTATTATTCAAATGAGCCCACTAAATCCAGAAACCAAGGAAACTCTTTATCAACAGGACGGATGGATGTGAGGTACTAGATATTTTTCAAAAAATGTATAATTTTTAAAGGGGAGACTTCTCTCAAGAAACAGCCCATTTTGAAAAATAATTTAGATTTAAAGGGTTTCAAGTACTAATTAATTTCTATTTTAAACAAATTTTACTGTGTTTTAAGCATATATTTCATGGCCCAACAAGTTATTTTAGTGAACTGTGTTTGCTGAGAAGGTGAGGTTATAACCTGAACCGCCCAGTAAGTTGGGAAGCTCCACAGGGGCCGAGCTGAAGATATTCTCTGGTTCTGACATTAGGTGTCACTGCAGTCAAGGGAAAGCAGAGCAAGCAACTGAGCCGGGAAGTGCAACTTGAACATGGAGGGAGAAAGATACACATTGAAATTGTGGTATGAAGTATCTGGAGAAGAACCTATGATGTCAAGATTTACATGTTCACATTGCAATGGCAAAAAAAGAGAACATCTTAATATACGTAACAGCATCCATTTTCCTAAAACTGATGAGAAACACTAACTACTTCGCATGTCTTTCTATTTCTTCCTCTCATGAGGCTCCTCCGGATTTTCAAAGCAGGGTAACGCTAATTTATGAATAAGAATTTCATAGGCCAGCTATGAGTCTAGTTCTTCAACTTCAGCTTAAAGCTTAAACTTTAAATCTTCCTTTAAATATATTTAATTATGTACCTTATCAGATGTTTCAAAAGTTCTTCAGCTTGATAAAGATATTACGAACCAAGAGATTCAATGACCTTAATTAAAAATGTACTTCTAACTTGGAAGGGAGTGGTTTTTTTTTTTCATCCACGTCACTGACATTTATATGTTACGTCTACAGTTACCAGGTACATTTGTTTATTTAAGTAACGTATTTACCAACAGTTGGAGAGAATGGAGCCCATCGAATGTTTCCCTTTACTGTGAGGCAACGCAGTAAACTGAAAAGTCCATACTCCCAGGAGATGTATTAAATTCATTTTCCCGTGTGTATGCATTGGCAAACACTGTTGGAAGAGATTCAGAGTATTAACAAGGGATATGCCATAGGTACTGATGGATCATATGGATGCTGACTCTCACGGTGTCTGGGGCACCTAGGGGAGAAAAAGAATGTTCTGTTTGTCTGTGGGCTGGGGCTGCTGGTGAGCAGCTCCTGCAGCACCTGTTTATCAAACTCATGATGTAATTGAACATGTTAACAACTGGAATGGCAGTATCTGGTTGAATATCAGCTTCAAGGGTATGTAACTTGACTCACCAAGGGCCCACAAGATGGCTGGTTTAGACTCCGAAAACAAATACCAAAGTTCAGTCTTGCTTCCCTCCTGATTATGGTCCCTATTGCACGGGAGTGAGAGGAAGCTTGCACGTGGGGAACAACAGTGAGAGATACAGAGGGAAGCTCGGTCTGTGCATTTCTATAATCTGTCTCTTCCTCAAGCTGTGATGGAGGCCTTGATTCCTCTCCTCTCAAGATTCTTTTGGGCATCATGAGGTTAATGCATTGCTGAAGATTAAGAAAGTCAGATTAGTATTTGACATAACTACATTACTTGGTGATCCTAGGAAATATATGATATTGGGGATACAAGTGGGGTTCTCAGTATTGTAGAGAAACACTATTTTGAGGTGACTTGAACACTGATTTCTTTGTTCTACCTGATAACGCATAAGCCAACTTGCATCGTATGCAAACGGTTGCATTTATATTTGTCAGAGAGGGAAGACTAGATGGTATGGGCCTTGAGAGCAGGCACTTGTCATGTTCAAGGTATTTCGGCATCCTTTGCAGTACTTAGATTATGAACCCATAGTAGTTGTCCAAGTCTTATTTGATATTTTACTGATAGTTTGTTTTCTGTCAGTCGTCCTCACTGAGAAGACATGGGTGTATGCCATAACTCAGACCGGTGATTCTAGTGTTGTTTTGAAACTGTTATAATTACTGAAGCTATTCTTCCGCATATCTGCATTATACTCTTGATGAGTCACAACCAAACTTAAAACTAAGTTATCCAGGTTATATTAATCTGTATATTAGCATGCTTTAGAATTGCTAATTTTTTATAACAGGAAAGAGTGAAATATCTATATATGTCTCAATCTGCCTCTGCCAAGCTGTTTCGACAATTACGCTCATTGCCAAAAGATAGATGTGTCATAAAACTTTAAAACTATGAACATATTCTTGGACACTATGACTCCAAGAATTAATGATTGTCTTCATTTTAGGGACCTTGTCTACAGACATCAGGAACCTATTGATGTCCTAATTCACTGTATTTTTCACTGTATGAAAAATTACGTTCTTTTAATTCCACCATTTAGCATTCTTAACCCATTTTCACTTAGTATGTTTCTCTCAATTTCATTGATACTGGTAAACTTTTTTGTTCCAAAGTCTTGACAATTCCAATTCTTAAGGTTGATCCCATAATACACTTATGGATTTTACAGTATAAGTTGGTTGTACTCTTGTCATGGTATGAAATTACCTTGATTCTATGGTAGATCTCAGCATGCTACCAGCAAACTACTTTAGAGATCAGAGTCTGCAAAGTCTCACAGACCAAACTAAGGTTCCCAGATTACATGGCTTATTGGATCAACACACAGAGAGAAGCAAGGGAAAGATGGTATAGATTAATATGACTTGGGTGGGATGCAGATGGGAAGGAAGACCACATTGCCTAAATCTCTGCTATATAATATCTGTACTTCCTGCCCCTTTCTACTATATCACTCTTCTCTGTTAATGGTGGGTTTGTGATAATGGAAGTTGAAGATGAGCAAGGGGCCCAGGAGAAGAAAGGTACCCAGAGTCATCTTGCTTTTATCACAGAGACATATTATAAAATATCTGACCAGTAGCTCTCAATGAATAGCAGTGGCTTTTATCTGTGTGGGGTAGAAAATGTGAAGGGCCAGTATGAGTGTCATCAGTAGGTGACTGATTTAAGGATGACATTAATGAAGGTAACATGATTTGAACCCAGCAAATTTACATGCATTTTTACACCGTTATCAATACTTTCTTTGCATACAGTTAAGTGAATTCATCTTAACATTTCAATGGCTTCTTTTTTGAGTGGGGGAGGAGCAGAGAAAGAAGGAGAGAGAGACTCTTAAGCAGGCTCCATGCCTAGTGGGGAGCCCAACACAGGGCTTGATCTCACAACCTGAGATCGTGAGGTGGTGAGTTGAAATCAAGAATCGGATACTTAACAGATTCAGCCACCTGGGCAACCAACACTTCAATGACTTTTGAGGAAAGTATACACCTGACCCTTGGACAACACACGTTTGAACTCACGAGTCCACTTACATGCAGGTTTTCTCGATAAATACAGTACAGTACTTAAATATATTTTTTTCTTCTAATTTTATTATAAAATAACATTTTATTTTCTCCAGCTCGATTTATTACAAATTCATTATTAAGAACATAGTATACGTGTTGTATATATACACATGTGTTAACTATGTTATGATATATGATATAGGATAACTATGTTATCAGTAAGGCTTCTAGTCAACAGTAGGCCTGTAGTAATTAAGTTTTGGGGGCATTAAAAATTAAGTGCAGATTTTCGACTGTGCAATGGTTGTTCAAGGGTCAAATGTACACTCATATGACCACCTGCACAATTAAGATATAGAATATTTTCATCAACCTCCAAAATTCCCTTCTGCTGTTTTGCAGTTAATCTCCCGCACTTGGCCCAGGGCGACCACTAGTCAACTTTCTGTTATTATAGATTACTTTTGTCTTTTCTAAATAAAAGTATATAGGATGTAGTCTTTTGTGTTTAGCTTCTTTTGCTAACCACAATGTTTTTGAGATTCATCCCATTTGTTGACTCTAGCAGTAAATCATTCCCTGTTATTGCTTAATATTATTGCATTGTGTGGATATCCTTCCGTGTGTTTACCTACTCATCTGTTGTTGAACATTAGGGTTGTTTCTAGCTTTGGATTATTATGAATAAGCTACTGATTAGTATCCAAGTACCAGGCTTTGTGTGGATATGTTTTCATGTCTCTTGGACAAATACCTGCTTCAGGGTCATATGGTAAGTGTGTATTTAATGTCATAAGAAGCTACGAACCTGTTTTCCAAAACTGTACTAATTTCCATTGCCATCAGTTGTTCCACACACTTGTCAACACTTACTGCTGTGAATCTTGAACTTTAGACATTTTATGGATGTTTAACGATATCTCATTGTAGTTTTATTTTTTTATTTTTCTAATGACGAATGATATGGGGCACTTTTTTGTGTACTTACTGGTCATTTATGTATCTTCTTCGGTAAAAAGTCATTAATATATGTACCTTTTTAAAAAATCAGGTTGTTATTGAGTTGTTAAGAGTAGTTGTATATTCTTTTTTTTTTTTATAAAGATTTTTATTTATTTATTCGACAGAGATAGAGACAGCCAGCGAGAGAGGGAACACAAGCAGGGGGAGTGGGAGAGGAAGAAGTAGGCTCATAGTGGAGGAGCCTGACGTGGGGCTCGATCCCATAACGCCGGGATCACGCCCTGAGCCGAAGGCAGACGCTTAACCGCTGTGCCACCCAGGCGCCCCAAGAGTAGTTGTATATTCTGAATGCCATTTTTTTTATTGTCTTCCAATGTGTAGCTTGCTTTCTAGTTTTCCCATGTCTTACTAAGAACAGAAGTTTTAATTTTTATGAATTCCCATTAATTTCAAACTCTTGCATGTGTGTATATGTTCTAAAAAATCTTTGTTTATTCCAGTATTGCAAAAAAATTCTTTTCTGTGTTTGTTCTAGAAATTATATAGTTTTAGCTGTTAGGTTAACATCTGTAATCGACTTTACTTTGGTATATGCCATGTGCATTTGAAAAGATATATATTTGTTATTCCCGGGTGAGTGTTCTGTAAATATTAATTAGATCAAGGTGGTTGATAGTGTCGTAGATATTTTCTATATCTTTATTAATTTTCTTCCTACTTGTCTATCAGTCATTACAAGAGAAATGTTGAAATACCCCCCTAATCATGAATTTATTTCTTTGCCTTTTGAATCTGTCAGTTTTTGCTTCATGGATACAAAACACCATTTTTGTTAAATACCGAATTTAGGATAGTTACAACTTTATGACAAATCTGCCCTTTATCTTTATGAATTGCCTCTCTTTATCAGTGTTAAGATCCTTGTCCTGCAGTCTACTATTTCTGATAATAATACAGTACCTCTTTCTTAGGATTTGTGCTTGTATGGTATGTTATTTCTGTCTTTATACTATAAACCTCCAGTATTTATAGTTAAAGTGGCTTTCTTGGAGAGAAGAAATAGTTATGTTTGCTCTTTTAATCTAGTCTGATAACCTCCATTTTAATTGGATTGTTTAGACAACTTATATTTAATGTGTTTATCGCTGTGGCTGGACTTAAATCTACCATTTTATTGTTTGTTATCCATTTGACCCATCTGTTACGGGTTTCTTTTTCTCCTTTTGCTTTTTCAGTTGAGAATTTATCTTTACTGTTGGTTTATTAACCCTATCTGGTTTTTAGATTAGTTTTTAATATTTGGTTTAGTATTTACAATGTTTATCTAATGTATCACCGTGTACCTTCATATATTATGCAGCTTCCTGTAAAATGTAAGAGGCTTACATCCATTTACTACCACTGCCTCTTCTAACTTTTGTTTTATCATGGCCATGTGTTTTATTTCTACATACATTTTCAACACGTAGTTCATTGCTATAATTTCTACTTGTGTTGTTGTTGAATCTTTTAACAACTACTCTTTTATGGAAAGAAGTGGAATCTCTGTGTCTGATGCATATTTAATGTTTACTTTGCTTTCCTATTCCTACTTACCCACAAATAATGCTCTTGTTTTTTCCCATTCTTATAAGTCTTGGTCAAAATGCACATATTGCGTGCTACTTGCTTATTCCAATTTGTTCTACATCTAACATGGTTCACAGGTTTCTTCTTTCCATACTAGATACCTCTTATATGTTTTTCCATCACGTTTGTTTTTCTTCTCTTCAGTAATTCTATGTGTTTTGCGCATACATTTTTCTAGTATATATTCAGAATTGTGATGACAACTATTAGAGAGTGATAAGTTTCTACACAGATGTAAGCATGTGGCTTTGTTATTATATATAAGAAGATATTTGAAATATTTTAGTTGATTAAAACCGTGGTGCATTATGATGGTATGCTCATGGTACACTCATTTTTTGCTAAGCAATACTGACATGATTTTTTCCTATGAGAGTTATTCAGGTTATTACAAAGGTTACTTTATAAAATTGCTCTGAATTTATCAATTCTTTTTTCTGCTAGAAGTGATTATCTAATGCTGGCTGACATTTAAGAAAAAAGAAACTACTGTAGGTGCTTTATCATGCATTTGCTAAATCTTTTTGGTCTGGTTGGATGCAATTGTGAGAACAGAACTTAGCTTGAATTACTCTGTTGCTAGGATATTATACCCTTCTTGCCAGTATTGTACCTTTCAAATTCCAATCTCCTTAGCCTCCCTAAACTTCTAGATGTTTAAAAAAAATTTTTTTTACTCACTTTATTCTTGGCAAGGTAGATTTCTGATATGGATCAAGGTCAAAGTTATTACTGGGCTATTGTACTAAAGGTGTGGGGATTTCTTAGTGAAGCTTAATGAGTTATAAGTTTTTGCTTCCTCGTGGCACACTCTGTTGGCTTACCACCCTCCTGCTATTCACATGAAGCAGACAGGGTAAAACAGCCCAAGGTGCTTCTTTCTTGGGAGAGCCTTATCAAGGAAGGTCATGGTAACTGGCTTAGCTTTTCTCCCCCTTATGGCATTTTTCCTTGGGTTTATCTTTTTTTGTTTTTAATTTTTTTAATTCTTTTTAATACTGTGGAAAAATGCTTAGGGCCAAGATCGGAATGCGAGTCCGGATGCCAAGAGCCCATTGGTTAAGACTTATCTAGGCTGATTGCCAAGGCACCAATGCATTTACATACCTCACCAGGGCTAGCTTTTCTATAGAAGACTTTGACTTCAATGCCTTGCAGTCATAGAAAAGTACATTGTCAGGTATGTCTGCTTTGTGAATCTTCTTCACAAAGCAGTGCAGATGGTAACAGGTTGGTCAAAGTTTTAGCATTACAGAAATCTCTTTAGCTTAGCTTTTTCCACCACAGAGTCATGGGTAAATTTTGACATAGATTGACCAATTGCCATTCGTATGGGCAAGATTCACATATTTGAGAAGCAAAGTTCCTCACAGAGGTTACAACTCCATCATCAGAAGCAGCTTCTGCTGTAAATATCATAACCTACAAGTGTTTAATTGCTGGGTACAGTTTGTGAGATCTGGATGGATGAAAATAACAATTCTGAACTCTTAGGTCAAAGTTCCATGTTGAAAAACAAGCTTAATATGGGACAACCGTTTTGATTCCTGATTCTTGTTAGTGGAAAAGTGGTGCTAATTAAATATTTGGGGGAGGGGAACAGAAAAGGCTCATCTCAAAACAGGTAGTTAAATATTTAAGTTTTGGACTTTGAATTGATGGTACCATGATTGGTAGGTTGTTTAGGATTTGCTAACCTAGAGTGTTCTGTTTTAGCTTTAGCTTCAGTTTCCTTTATATCAAAGCAACCGATACCACCCGCCAACATCTAGGACCAAAGAGGCAAAGAAAGAATAATTTTCTGATTTCCCCCTCCTCCATGGGCTATCAAATTAACTCTGATTTCTTTCTTTCTTTTTTTTTTTTTTAAGATTTTTTATTTATTGGGGCGCCTGGGTGGCACAGCGGTTAAGCGTCTGCCTTCAGCTCAGGGCGTGATCCCAGCGTTATGGGATCGAGCCCCACATCAGGCTCCTCCGCTATGAGCCTGCTTCTTCCTCTCCCACTCCCCCTGCTTGTGTTCCCTCTCTCGCTGGCTGTCTCTATCTCTGTCAAATAAATAAATAAAATCTTTTAAACAAAAGATTTTTTATTTATTTTTGAGAGAGAGAGAACACAGAGGGAGAAGAACAAGCAGACTCCTTGCTGAGCGGAAGACCTGACACGGGGCTCAGTCCCAGAACCCTGAGATCATGACCTGAGCTGAAGGCAGATGCCCAACCAACTGAGCCACCAGGCACCGCAGCTCTGATTTATTTCTTAGATATTTCTGACTTCCGTAATTGTGTATGAATAGAGGCAAAGAGAAGAAATTTAACCAAGTTGTGGTGATCTGAATGGTTTGACTATGTGATATCCAAGGATTCCAGTTCTGATCAGGGGTCTTTAGTGGACATTTATGAAGACTTGCTCATAGTTGTCCTTTCAGGGACTCAGAATGTAGGCCAGCGACTTATGGATCATGAAGCTGATCAGTAAACAGATAAAGACTGAGAATATTTATAACAAGCATGTTTATACTACTTTGAGTAGAAGTAGAAGGAAAACCTGACAGATTGTAAACCTAAAGTTAAAAATTAAAAGAGGTTCTATGGGAAAAAGAAAAGGAAGGAGGAGGAAGATACGCAGACTGAACACACAGTATTTGCACAGTACAAGAAGCAAGTTATAATATTTTTTAAAACCAACTAAAGACATGAGGGAAACATTGGACTATCAGAAGAAAAGCCCAACCTTCCTGTTGTCAGACCAGGAGGCTCGTTAAAGTTGTTATGTCCCTGAGTGAAGTGGTGAGTACTTATAATCACAATTGAATTGTTGAGAAAATGTGCATCTTTGAGAAGGAACATATTATAAAGGACAATTTGGATTTCATGGCCCATAACAAAAGAGGCTTGAGAGGGACTGTGTGGAGTCTACTGGGCTATTAACTCTCTTTTTTGGAATCCTATCTGTTAAAAAGAGGGGTAATCTGCTCGTAGGAGTTTGACACTAGTTTCCTGAATAGAATCTGCTGTTAGCTGAATTGGAAGTGGTTGAAATGCGAGAGTAAAAGTGTAACTGGAAAAAGAGGAAAAATGTAAAAATATCTGGAGTGGTTATTAAGTACTGAGAAGGAAATTTAGGAAATGAATAAGGATCAGTGATATTACCATTGCAAATTCTGACTTGAAAAGAAAGCTAGTATATTTCAGATGTCAATTTCTGAAAGATGGCAATGAGGTTGTTTTCTCAGAGAGGAAAGTCATGACTATTTACTGTGAGGAATTGTAGAACTGGTTAAAGCATTTCCAGAAGCATCATCAGAAAGTATTAAAAATGTGTGTCGTAGCATACACTATATGCTAAGGGTACATGATGGTCTAGAACCTGGTCGGCAACTTTGGAACCCTAGTATCTCACGAATATAGAATATGTGGATGAGGTCTCTGTGCTGGTGGTAGCAAGAGAGTGGCTGGTGCAGTAGACTCAGCTTCGCCTCAGGGTTCACTGGAAAGGACATGAGATGCAGAGGTGTTTGCCGTGGTCTAGGTGTGGACTCTACTGTCACGGACAGCTTGCATCCAGCAACGCTGCCTGGATGGAAAGAGCAACATCCTAGGAAAGTGGTTTCCCATCTATTTTCCATACTTTGCTCTTGTTCATCTTGTACCTAGTTGCCCCCTTCCCTCCCAAGTCCCTCCCCTCCCCATGCTCACCCCTCCTCACCCTCAGAAGGGAGAAGAAAGTAGCGAGGAAACAGGAAAGAAGGCAAAAGGAAGAGATGGGCGAAGGGGAGGAATAAAGAAGAATTCATCTGTGCTTCCTCCCCACCCCCACCGCCCGCCTTAGGCTTTGCCAGAAGCTAGACTAAACCAGGGGAACGGAGAGGTTTTGGTGGTTAATCAAAGCAATTCCGATTCATTTTTCTGTACTGAAAGCTTTATTTTTGAAATTAGTCAGTTGGCAGTTTCTGGTATATACTGAACTGTGTATTACCTAAGAGTGAAGAGAAAAGGCCCTGGACTTGTTGATCAGGAGCAAGGATTGTCCCCCCTAAAGACATCATACAGTGTGACAGGAAGCCAAAATAAAGCGGTGCTTTAGATAGGACAGGAGTTCTGCTTGCTCAGCATACCAGAAATAGTATGAAGAAGAAAGCTGACGACTGAGGAGCTGGGGTGGAGAGGGCAGTGTGAGGAATGAATAAATTAGAAGCTGTGCTTTTGTCTGCTGGGACCTCTTGGGGTTGCTTTTGTCCTCCTGTCCCTCCCATTCGATTTGTGTGATCTGTCATGCGTAGAAGAGCCTCGCTGTCCTGGGAAAGCCTGAGAGAGGTTTCTCTCATCCTGACTCCTGATTTGCTCCTGAAAAGGTAAATGATCAGCTGAAGAGAGTCATTGGGTTTTTGTGTTATGCCAGAGAAACGGCAAGGTCCAGTCTAGCTCACTAGGATCCATCTTTGGGGCCTGGAAAGAAAACTTTTAAAAACTTACTGAAACTGTCTTCGTGACCCTAGAATGTCCCTTCTCCCGAAAGATGTGGTATTAAATGACCGGATGGAAATACGGAGTGCTGCGTACTGTAGGTCCCTAATTTATCTTTACCTCAGAGATGACTAACAATTTTTTTTTCGACTGATTTGTCTATTAGAAAAACCTGGAATGCTTACTCCTGTGCTTATTTGCATCTTTCTTTCTTTCTTTCTTTCTTTCTTTCTTTCTTTCTTTCTTTCTTTCTTTCTTTCTTTCTTTCTTTCCATTATCTACCTAACTTTTTACTCAGAGTAGTGTCACAACTATCACACAAACCACTGATTCTTCCCATTAGCAGTTCAGGAAAGTATTTGATCATGAAAAGGTCAAATTTTTAGTGTGTCAACAATATACTTCTCTCTCCTTTCTTTGCTTCTGGATGCTCATCTCATTAATTTAGCTGCTTTTCATTCACAGACTAAGTGAAGTTTGTCTCATTTCTGTGTTTCAGGTTGTCTTCTATTTAAATGTAGTTCAAGGTCTTTATTTCAACAATTTGATTCAGTAGGATATCACTTTTCATTCTTAATTTTCTCAAAACAGAAATAAGGTCAAACTTGTTTTGAGCTTTGAATGAATTCCGGAAACAAGCAGCATTTAGGAGTGAAATCCAATTAGCTTTTTTAATGATGTGAATTAGGGTCATCTGCTTGTTTGGTGGTTTAACATTATCTATCTCTGCATTCTTTTGGTCTGTCTTTGAAATGTCTTTTTCAAAATTCCAGAGAATACTGTAGCACAACGTGTACCATAAGGGTAATGTGGGTAACAACATGGGCTTTGGGGGACAGATGTCATTTTGAAACCAGACTCTATCTTACCTAGGTATACCCTGGGCAAAGGATATAATCTACCTGTGCCTCAGTTTTCTCCTTTTAAAAATGGAAATAATACACTCTCAGT